>NC_069504.1:290083036-290115536 GCF_027579735.1 Bombina bombina
GTGTATAGAGTGAATACCTAGTTTTCGTGTCAGGGCCAAGGGGGAAAAGAGAAACTAAACCTATTGGACATTACTTGCCAGCTCTGGGAAACCTCTTTGTAATAAAGCAGAAACCCGGGTGGGGGATGCAGAGGTCGGATCAGAGAAAATAATTGCTGAATTGGAGCAGTAAGCAATTCTAAAATCAGCAATGGCCATTGAAGAAAGAATAGACTGAATGCAAGGTATAAGTTACAGACCAGAAAAATAGACTGGATGTAAGGTATAAGTTACAAACCAATTGAGGACAAAGGGAACACTAAAAATAGTCTAAATAAAACAATAACCTAGGGTCAGATATTTCCTGGGCCTGGACTTGAGTGTGGGACAGAAAGAGAGGAGGGAAAGGTAATGAGGGGAAATAGGGGGAGGAAAGAAGTTTTAGGGGAGGGGCAAAGGATACCCCTGCTGGTAGGGCATATATAGGACCTAGTCTATGAAAAGGTCAAGGTCTTGTCTCATATTAATGCCATGGGGAAATTTGGTACGAAGGGTAAATATCCAATATGCCTCTCTCTTCTGAAGTTTCCCAGCCCTATCCCCTCCTCTGATGTCATTGTGAATATGTTCGATGCCTATAAATTTGAAAAGGTGTTTAATATGATTGCCATGAGACCGAAAATGTTTAGCTACAGGGGTTCTCGGAATTTCATCTTCTAAAGATAATAAGTGTTGTCTGATTCGGTCCTTAAGTGGTCGTGTGGTAAGACCTACATATTGGTGGGAGCACTGCCGGCATGTGATTAAGTATACTACAAAACGGGTAGTGCAGTCTATTCTTTGTTTGATAGAAAATGTTTTGCCCGTGCTGGAAGAAGTGAATTGGTCTGTTTTCTGAGTGTAATTGCAACTCTTGCAAGTGTGGCCACATTTGAAGAAGCCTTTGCTGAGGCTGAGCCAGTGTGTCACAGGTGTGGGTTTGTTAGTAAAATGTTTTCTAACCCTGTCTCCCACTGTGGGGGCCTTCTTTGCTACACATTTAATTTGTCGTTTGGTTATATGTTGTAGTTTGGCATCACTCTGGAGAATGGGAAGGTATTTAAGTACTATTTTGCAGACCTCATCAAATTGTCTGCTGTATTGGGTAGAAAAGACAATTTCATCAGTAGATACGTTTTTCTTTGTAGTGTTAGCAGTATTTCTAGTAGAGTAGCTTGAGAACAGAGTCTGCCTCTCTATTTTGCTCACTTGATTAGCTGTTTGTATTAGTGACTTCTTATTGTACCCCCTCTCTAGAAGTCTCTGGGTGATTGCATCTGCCTGTATCCTATACTGTTGAATGTTAGAGCAGTTTCTACGCGCCCTAATGTATTGGCCTTTGGGGATGCCCCTGATAGTGTGTCTGACATGGCAGGAGTCTGCTCTGAGTATGGTGTTGCGTGCTAGGGTCTTCCTGTATATTGTGGACACGATGTTAGATCCTTCATCTATGTAAAGATGTAAATCTAGATAAGCTATAGAATTGGGTGATGATGAATATGTAAATTTAAGATTAAACTGGTTGTCATTGAGGAGGTCTACCAGAGTGTGTGCCTCTGTCTGGTTGTCTGAATTCCAAATGACTATAAGGTCGTCAATATAACGGCCATACACAACTAGATTGTCCCTGAGGGGGAAGTCATCAGCGTAAATGCTGTTAAGTTCCAGCCAGCCCATGTATAAGTTGGCATATGCGGGGGCAAATTTTGCCCCCATGGCTGTGCCACAATTCTGCAAGTAGAATTCCCCCCCAGAGACAAATTAGTTGTGTGAGAGAAGGAATTTGGCAGTGGAAACTACAAATTGGATGTATTCGTCAGAGAATGAAGTATATCTCCTAATCATTTTACCCAAGGCCTCCAGTCCCTTTGAGTGGGGTATACTGGAGTAGAGGGCTGTCACATCTATGGTAAGCCACTGAAAAGTGGGTTGCCACTTGATGTCATTCAGTTGGTGAAGAAGGTGTGCACTGTCTCTAATGTAGCCTGGCAGTGAGGTAACTATGGGTTGAAGGACTGAATCTAGCCAGGCCCCCAGTCTCTCACATAGGGACCCCATGCTAGCCACTATGGGTCTCCCTGGGGGTCTGGTCAGGGTCTTGTGTATCTTGGGCACGACCCTGAAGGTTGGAATCAGAGGGTGCTCTACGAATAGATATTCCATGGTTTCCTTGGTAATGAAACCATTCTCTAGGGCTGTATCCAGGAACGAAAGCAGTTCTAGGCTGAACCTAGAGGTGGGGTCATAGCCTAAACGTGTGTAGGTGGAAGTTTCCCCAAGGTGCACATCAATTTCTTCCATATAATCAGTAGTGTTGAGGATCACTACAGCCCCACCCTTGTCGGCCTGTGTGATTACTATGTCAGGGTTAATCTCTAGTTCTGCCAGTGCATTTTTTTCCTCATGGGTAATATTGTGTTTTACTGTTGTGTGAGTGTCTTTTGTGGTCTCGTGGAGTGATATGATGTCTCTCAATACAGTATCTTGATATAATTTGATATTGGGGCTTCTGGCCTGAACAGGGTAAAAGAATGAACGGTCTTTGTGTGGGAAATTATGTGTGGATAGTGAGGGACTGGAGGTGTTGCTTTGTAATGATAACAGTGTGTTAAAATTGCATTGGTCTCTAAATAGCAGGCCTGAGTGAGTGTTGGCTGAAAGTGTTGGGGGAGGCTCTGGAGGAGAATTCTCCATATCTATCTCAGAAAAGTGTTTCCTTAGTGTAAGTTTGCGCACTAATCTGTTGATGTCTATAACAGTAGAAAAGACATCGAAATTCGTGCTGGGTGCAAAAGTGAGTCCTTTATTAAGTATAGAAATCTGTGCAGGTGCGAGTTCAATTTTTGATAGATTAATTACATTCGTTATTTCTTTTTGTTTTTTGAGGCTGCCCTGCTGGGGTAACGATGTGCCTGACTAGATGCTTTGGGGGTGCTGGTTTGGCTGGGTGATTTGACAAGGGTGGCCAGAGTCGTTCTAGTGGGGACACTAGTGTCTATGTTAGCAGAGGTGGAGGGTTCACTAGGCTCAGCTGTAGGAGTGCTGGGGGATTGTGGGAGAGATGTTTCTGAGTCAGTGGCTTCTATACTAGAAAAAGTGACTCTCTTCCCATTTGTGTTGCCCCTGCGTTTTTTATTGCTATTCTTAGGGGTGTTGGGATTCCCCCTCCCCCTGGTGGGCCTGAGTTGTTGCCATGAGTAAACTATGTTTAGGTCATAGTCCTTAGTGTCACGATTATATTTAGACACTTTTCTGCTAGATAAGTCCATATCTAATATATATATATATTATATACAGTACATTATACATATGTATATACAGTGTAGACACAACAATCCTAAATGGGCTGTATGCCAATGCCATTAAAATCTAAATTACATGATCATCGAGTACATCACTAGTGATGTTTTTGCTCACCAGAATGACCAGATCACACCTCTGTGGGACCGTCTGTGAAGTGATCACTCATCTCTGGCCAGGCTAACTTGTCCTACTACCATCAATGCTGCCTGCAGAATGCAGATCAGTGAGTGCTAGCTGCCTAACTACTACTTCACTGCTTCACTTGCCGCCCTCAGCCTCCGGCCTCCCGAGTCCCTCTCAGCTCGCTCATCCGCTGCTTCCCTTTCTCTCAGTCTCCTGTCTCACATTTCCCGCACGCGCGGCTGCGTGCTATCATAGGATGCTTGGAGTGGTGGGAAGATGACGGAAGTGAAGAGTGAGTGTCAGGGCGGGGAGCAGCAGCCAAGAGGGAGTTCCCTTGCAGAGTAGACTGAGTGTCACTCAGGTCACATGAGTCCCCTGTTCCTCCCACCCGGCCTCTGGGTCAGCAAACCGGTCCACGGATCAATAGTTTATAAATTAATAATAAAAAAATATAAGTCAGCTGAGCGGACTCAAGGGGCAGCTGATTTGGGCCCCACATCAAAGACTGGGCCCGTGGCAGCTGCCCCTTTTGCCCCGAGTTAAAGACGGCCCTGCATAAGCTACCGAAGTTGCTGAGAGCTAAAGGTAATTTACGGCTCCTTTTTAGTACCAGATTTCCATTTAAATATTTTGCACATTGCGCGCAGCCGCTCTTTTCGTGTAGGTGCAAGTTAACGTTGTGTTAATGCTTTCATCCGACGTTGGATTCCTTGAAAATTAATTAATTGCTATGGTAACCCGACCTTACACTATAAAATTTACGTTTAACGTCTGCGCTCCTTACCTGTGATCACCTCTAAACAGAAACAAAAACAAAGATAGTTATTTATAATACATATTTTTTTACATATAAGCAAATAATCGGCCATATTACTAGTTTTGCGTTAGAAGCTGTGCGGTGCTAACGAGCAGTTTTTTTCTCACCGCTCACTTACCTGCAGCGCTGGTATTACAGGTTTTTACAAACCCGGTGTTAAAAGGCAAGAAGTGAGCGTTGAGCAAAATTGTGCTCCTTACCGCACTTCAATACCAGCGCTGCTTAAGTCAGCGGTGAGCTGCTTGTACGTGCTCGTGCACGATTTCCCCATAGGGATCAACGGGGATAGCCAGCTGAGAAAAAGTCTAACACCTGCAAAAAAGCAGCGTAAAACTCAGTAACGCAGCCCCATTGATTCCTATGGTGAAATAAAATTTATGTTTACACTTAACACCCTAACATGAACCCAAAGTCTAAGCACCCCTAATCTTACACTTATTAACTCCTAACCTGCCACCCCCGACATCGTCGCCACCTACATTATATTTTTTAACCCCTAATCTACCGCTCCGGACATCGGCGACACTATAATAAACATATTAACCCCTAAACCGCCGCACTCCCGCCTCGTAAACATTAGTTAAATATTATTAACCCCTAATCTGCCGTCCCTAACATCGCCGCCACCTACATACATTTATTAACCCCTAATCTGCCGCCCCCAACGTCGCCACCACTATACTAAATGTATTAACCCCTAAACCTAAGTCTAACCCTAACCCTAACAACCCCTAACTTAAATATAATTTAAATAAATCTAAATAAAAATTAATATTACCTAAATAATTCCTATTTAAAACTAAATACTTACCTGTAAAATAATCCCTAAACTAGCTACAATATAACTAATAGTTACATTGTAGCTAGCTTAGGGTTTATTTTTATTTTACAGGCAAGTTTGTATTTATTTTAACTAGGTAGAATAGTTATGAAATAGTTATTAACTATTTAATAACTACCTAGCTAAAATAAATACAAAAGTACCTGTAAAATAAAACCTAACCTAAGTTACACTAACACCTAACACTACAATTACATAAATTAACTAAATTAAATAAAATTAACTAAATTAAATAAAATTAGCTAAAGTACAAAAACACTAAATTACAGAAAATAAAAAACAAATTACAGATCTTTAAACTAATTACACCTTATCTAATAGCCCTATCAAAATAAAAAAGCCCCCCAAAATAAAAAACCCTAGCCTAAACTAAACTACCAATAGCCCTTAAAAGGGCCTTTTGCGGGGCATTGCCCCAAAGTAATCAGCTCTTTAACCTGTAAAAAAAAAATACAAACACCCCCCAACAGTAAAACCCACCACCACAAACCCTCCAAATAAAAAGCTAACTAAAAAAACCTAAGCTCCCCATTGCCCTGAAAAGGGCATTTGGATGAGCTTTTTGATGCATGGTTCCCATTGAAATTTTATATCTTGCAAACAATGCAAGTGTTTCAATGTAGAAAATAACTGAAATATGTCATATTTATTGTTGTCCCACTATGTAAATATCAGTATGTATTTACATATAAAAATGTATGCAAGCATATATCCACAAAATTCAAACTAGACCTATGCCTATAGCAGCAATACATAAAAGGGCAGTTAGCTCTTTTGCGGCCCAAAGCCCTAACCTAAAAATAAAAGCCACCAAATACACCCTTAAGAAAAGCCAATCGGAATTAAGGTAAAAAAATCCTATTGGCTGATGCAATCAGCCAATAGGATTGAAGTTCAATCCTATTGGCTGATCCAATCAGCTAATAGGCTTGAGCTCACATTCTATTGGCTGTTCCAATCAGCCAATAGAATGCAAGCTCAATTCTATTGGCTGATTGCATCAGTAGCTGCACCTAATATTTTCAGCTAGCTCCCAATAGTAAATTAGTGAACAAAGCAAATTTTATAACAGAAGTAAATTAGAACATTTTGAAAATTGCATGCTCTATCTGATTCATGAAAGTTTAAATTTGACTTTACTGTCCCTTTAACGCTCCCTAACACAATGGTAACATTCTCAGAGCCAACAATAAATAAACTACCTAAAACAAACATGCAGGCTGGATTGGACTGGATTACCAGATCCCCTAGATATGACATTTGGATTATTTGGCAGAGCCAATCTGCAGTTGTTATCCAATAAGGCTATTTGGGATATTTATGTAGTAGAGATAGCCTTGCAAAGTCAGCAGGGTGAATTTCAGGTTCTGAGAATGAGAAATATCTGAATTTGCAGAGCTAAAATACATGAAAATGAGTCAAAATAATTAAAATATATTGCAAAGTTGTTTCATTATGTATAACTAAACATTTTATATAAAAACTCTGAAGGTGAAGCTTTTATCCATGAGTACAGCCAGGTAACAATAGGTGCACCTAGGTAATTGCTTATTCTGCCTCATGGCTAATTCCACCCTGCACATCGCAGGGGATATAATACAGAATGATAAAGTAATTCTGTCATCAGCATAGTAAAACAAAAAAAGGTATGTTTAATCTGTGGCACTCCTCTTCAGTTTATCAGAAATCATTACTAGAATACTTGTAGGTCAGGCAGCTTCTCATACAAGACATTGGTTGTCAGACACATTTAGGGTTTCTACCTTTCTTGGAAAAAAATACCTGGCCATACTACTTAGCATGCATTTGCATAAATAGACAGCATAGCTAAAATGTTTAAGGTTAATTTTAAATCATAATTTGTTTACAATTAGATTCTAAAAGTTTTACCATAACAGAACTTTTCTTTTCTATTTATTCTTTATGATCTGTCTTACCTGAACTTTTTTTTTTTTTTTTTTATAACAAAATTATATTTATATTTATTATATTCACCTTGATATTGTTGTGAATGCAGATTTGTCACAAACATTCAACCTGTTTGTTTGTTTTTGTATGGCATCTATCTTTCATGAATCAGATAGAGAATATAATTTTAAACAACATTCCAATTTACTTCTATTATGTAATCTGCTTCATTCTTCAGATATCCTTTGTTGAAGAAATAGCAATGCATATAGGTGAGCCAATCACACAAGGCATCTATGTGCAGCCACCAACCAGCAGCTACTGAGCCTATTTATATATTCTTTTCAACAAAGGATATCAAGAGAATTAAGCTAATTAGTTAAAGAAGTACATTTGAATGTTGTTTAAAATTGCATGCTTTCGAAATTCATAAAATAAAATATCTGGGTTTCATGTTCCTTTAATTTGCTTTATTTTGCTAATAAAAAATGTGTTCTTAATGTCCCTTTAATCAATGCAATGATTCACTTTTAAAATATTTGAACAATAATATTATCTTAAACTGTATTATCTAAGTATATATTCAAAGTTATGATAAATTACTTACTAAATAAATAACTGCAGATCATTTATCGAAATCAGAACATGTATATTCCCTACTCCAACAAAATTACTTCTTGAACTTGAGTCTCGTAATGGGGTTCCCGCAGTCTGGTCCCAATCTAGAAAGTAAAGTAAGTTTCTCACTTGCCGCACATATTCGGTTTTCCTAACAAGCCCTTTTTCCCTGTTCAGTTTCACACGACTTCTCAAGCAAACACTTTATGCTCAGCCAGTCCACTCTGCCACCGATACCTCTCAGGCTGGCCAATGTGAGTAACATCATTGTCAAGGCTAATCACCACATTTAAATGTCTCAGAGAAGAAGGAGCCTTTCAGTAGGGAGGAGAAAGGATGGCTCTAGACAGGAAAGGGGGCAGAGATTGTAGTTCCCTGCCAAGTGGCCTGTAAAGCATCCATCCACACCAGGCTACATTTTAGGTGCGGCTGGCTGCAGCAAATAGGGTCAGCAAGGGTAAGTTGGGGAACACCCATGGGTGCTTGAGGGTTTTAACCCAGGGTGCCAGGGCCTAATTTTAAGGCACCAGTGGTGCTCAGGTTTGTCGAGCCCTGACTTATAGAATCTAATTAGTTTAATTTTACATGATATATTTCTCATAAAAGAATGCTGATTTGAATGCTGATTTCGATCTTGTTTTTAGAAATATACTCTTGAAAATAATTCTTTATAATGCTTTCCAGTATCTTCCCCACTACTGATGTCAGGCCTACAGCTTCCTGGATCAGCCCAGCTTCCCTTTTTAAAAAATTGTATCACATCAGCCTTATGCCAGTCCTAGGGTACTCTTTGCTGGGGTTAATGAGTCTTGACATTTTTTGCCTATAATAGTGCTAAGTTCCCTAGAACCCTTGGGTGTATTCCATCTAGACTTAAGAGTTTTATTTACTTTGGTATTATACTTTTGCCCCCCTGATATAATCTAGAGATAACATAGTTATTGGTATGGGCTTGCATGTTTGAATGTCTCTCCATTGGTTCCTCTCTTGTGCATATTGAAGAAAATAAATGGTTTAGCAACTCAGTCTTGCCCTAGTCTCTGCTAGCTATGATACCTTTCTCACATTTTAAATTACCTTCTTAGATTTTTTTGTGCCATTAATATACTTAAAAATCTTCTTAGGGGTTTTCTTAAAATCATTTGCAATTAATCTTTAATTTTGCTAATCTGATTGCGCTTTTGCATGCTTTGCTATATTCCTTATACATATGGAATGATGAATCCGTTCAATTTTCTTTGAACAATTAAAAATGCCCTAGGTTTTTACCTAATTTCTCATAATTCATTTGTACTGTATTTGGATGTATTTATTTTACTTTTATAACCATGTGGTATGATATGTATATTTATTTAATTTTCATTTTTAAATATTACCAATTTAATCTTTGTGTTTTCATTTGACAATGATGCTTGCTTTTTTTTTTAATGGTTTTTGGTTTGAACCCTTATAGTACTTCTTATGGAAACTGGTTTCAAATGTGACCATGTTATGATCACTGTTACCTAAATATTCTTTGTCTTCTATGTTTGATATTATTTCTGTACTAGAGGGCAGTCTATGTGTTGTTAATAAAATAAAAAAAATAAAAATTGAACTACAGAAAAAAATAAACAAATTATCAAAAATATAAAAGTTTAACCTAATCCCTATGAAAATTAAAAAGTGCCCCCTAAAATAAAAACACCCCCTAATCTAATGCTAAACTACCAATAACCCTTTAAAGGGCTTTTTGTAGGGCATTGCCCTAAGTTAAACAGCTCCTTTTCAGTTACCAAAAATTCTAAGTCCCCCCTAACAGTAAAACCCACCACCCACCAAACTAGGCCTGTCAAAAATAATCGTTTTGACGATGCATCGCGATGCGGCATGAAACGATTCTGCATCGATGCGCTGAGACGCGATAATCGATTAACGTTACCCACGTGACCAGCCTCCAGGAAACGTAAAAGAAAGTGCGCGAAAGTGCGCGGTACATCGTTTTGACGTCACTGACGTCACGTCACCCAATAAAGCAACATGGGCGCTCATGGGCGGTCTCTTGAAGTGCCGAAGTTACGCAGTAGGAGCAAAGCAGCAAAGCAGGAGTTTGTTGCCTGAGATTGATGATGGTACACGGCGGTATACTACAGCTACACGGCGGGCTCATTTTTATTTTGTGGGAGACAGAGGAGGAGACCTATGGTGAGAATTAGACTAACTAACTGTTTGTTTAGTTAATAGTTACCAAAACGTTGTACATTTTGCCAATGCCATGCCATAATTGCCATTGCCATGCCTGCCTATTGCCTCAACTGCCTACTACTTGCCAATAGGTAAGAGCAAATCAATAAGGGGTACACAATCACATTTATTACACAATAAGGGGTAACAATTAAATACTTGCCTTATTTACTTAACGTAGTATGCTGAGCTGACTGAGGCTCAGGCTGCTGCATAATTAATTGCTGCATTATTGAATAATATTGCATATATAAAAAATGTATTATAAATAAATATAGTATACTATTATTGTCTAATAATGTCTCTATTAGTCTAATCTGTATCTATTATCTACATGTTTTTCACATGGATGGATGGCCTGGTCTGAAGTTCTAATATTTTAATAATATATTAATTCAAGAAAGTGCATGCAATTTTAAACAACTTTCCCTATTATATAATTTGCTTATCCTTTGTTGAAATGCATAGCCTCCTCCTTGTGCACAAAGTATTATATACTTATAGTAAGTAATGTGTGTGCTGTGCAATGCATTGCTAATATGTCATCAACAAACGATATCTGAGAAGTATGAAGCAAATTAAATAATAGAAGAGTTAGTTATGATGTTTATTTAAAATTGTATTCTCTATCTGAATCATGAAAGTAAATGTTTGGGTTTTTGCACCTTTAAGTGTGTAATATATTACAGTAACTGTGTCAGTGAGTGAGTGATGTCCCCTGCAATTATCACAATGCAATTTGTTTTAAAATTTATGTTCGCAAAATGTATGGCATTGGCAAAGTAGTTGAAGTTACTAGTACTTGTTGATTTTACATTTGCGGCTTGACATTTTGACAACTGGAACTTAGTGTATTTTCTTTTTTTTTTAACACTGACAGAGTTTGACGTTGACAACAACATCATCCGTCACATATGTACATGTCATGCTAAAATGACAGAGGGAGACAAAAAAGATAGAGAGATAAAAAATGCACCTAGCATTTTAAAAGCAAGCATCTGGGCACATTTTGGATTTTATGAACATACTGGAAAGCACGAATTGGACAAGACACACGCGGTTTGTAAAGCCTGTCACACAAAAATTAAATACCTAGGGAATACTACTAACTTGAGAAATCACGTTAGACGTTTTCACTCTGAGATGCTAACCCCTGCCGCTGTCGCCAGTGCCACTGCCAAGGAAATAACAAGACTAGCTGAAGCTCATCAGCCAAGAATTGATGCAATGCTGTCAACTTTGCCACCCAACTCTGAAAAAGGGAAGAGAATAACCAAAGCTGTGGCAACTTTCATAGCGAAGGACCTACGGCCTTACTCTGTTGTGGAAAACCTTGGGTTTCGCAACCTGTTGAAGACACTAGAGCCACGTTATAAGATCCCGTCACGCAATCACTTAACAGAAAACGTTATACCTGCACTCTACCAAGAAACAAAAGCTCAGGTAATTGCATCAATGAGCCAAGCCAGTCGAGTCGCACTAACGTGTGATTCATGGACTTCAGTCACGACGGAGTCTTATGTAACAGTAACTGCACATTACATTAGCAAGGACTGGAAGATCTTGTCGCATGTGCTGCAAACGAGAGCAGTTTATGAGTCTCACACGGGTTCTCATCTGGCGGAGCTACTGTCTCGTGTCGTGGAAGAATGGCAGCTGTCCGATAAATCTGTAGTGCTTGTGACCGACAATGCTTCGAACATGATTGTTGCTGCTCAAGTTGGAAAATTCCCTCATGTAAAATGCTTCGCCCATACACTGAATCTCGCATCCCAGCGGGCGCTGAAAGTGGCCACGCTCTCCAGGCTTTTAGGCAGAGTGCGACGAATATCAACATTTTTTCACCGCAGCACTACAGCAAACCACTGTCTGAAAGAAAAACAGAAATGTCTTGGCCTGAAGAATCATAAGCTAATAACTGATGTGACAACAAGGTGGAACAGCTCATATGACATGGTCGAGAGGTTCCTAGAACAGCAACCTGCAATCTGTGCCACATTGTTGTCTCCAGAAGTCAGAAAAAGTGAGTCAGATCTCTGCACTCTCAACGAAACAGATGTGTCAAATGCAGAGGATGCTGTGAGTGCATTAAAGCCAATGAAAGATGCAACCACACTGATGTCAGAAGAGCGCAATCCAACTGTTTCTCTCATTGCCCCTCTAAATGCACAACTGCTCCAGAACATGACAGACACCATGGGAGACACACCCATGATCCATGAGATCAAGAATGCCATCAAAACAGATCTCCTGAAGAGGTACAGCAGTGAGGCAGAGAAGAAGATACTTTATACAGCCTCTGCCCTGGATCCTCGTTTTAAGGGACTGCCTTTTATTCTCACAGAGGAGGAGAGATTGGAGATATACAGAGGAGTGACTGAGGAGGCTGCATCCTTGGAGGTAATTTTAATTGCATCATGTTTCTTGAATAGATGTGAGCTGTTGTATGCATTTATTTATGCATTACTGTCTCTCTGAGCACACACATAGCATTAGCTGGCTGGCTGCTCGAGGTAATAATGAATGCTATTTTTTCTATTCTTTTGTTCAAACACAGATTGAGTGTACTAGTACAGTTACATCTAGGAGGACAAACGTGGATGAAGTGCCACTGCCTGAGGGAAAAGAAACTCTGGAAGAAGAATCAGCCATCGAGGAGGATAACCCTTCTCCTCCCAAAAGAAAGTCCACATCGCTTCTCATGACTTTGCTGGGACAGTCTTTCACTGACACTGAAGGTACAATAGAACCCAAGACCCCCTATGCCAAGGCTGAAGAGGAAATAGAGAAATATTGTAAAGCCCCATCTCTGCCTCTCACTGAAGACCCTTTGAAATGGTGGCATGTACATGAGGTCATATTTCCCCTCCTCTCTCATTTGTCAAAGCGATACTTGTGTATCCCAGGTACAAGCGTGTCTGCAGAGCGGGTTTTCTCCACTGCAGGAGATGTGGTAACGGCTAAAAGAAGCACCCTCAAACCAGAGCATGTGGATCAACTAGTGTTCTTACAGAAAAACCTACATATTCCATAATTCTGAGTAGTGATTCAGGTTTATAATATTAATATTTAATGTTTTTTGGCACATCCAGAAGAAAGTGCTGTGTGCCCCACTGCCCAGTGCAGACTACTGTTAAGTTATTTTATATTTGTTACTGTTATATAGCTTATAGCTTTTTGAAAAATGAAGCTTAAAACCTTGAGTAAATCTTTGTTGGATCACAAAATATACTAGTACACTACACGACACGACCGACCACGTCACTCTGTCACAGTCACACACACACACACACAATACAAAAGAAACAACACACAACTGCACACACCTCATGTGTGCGTGTCAGTCAGTGTCACCCTTCACCATGATTCACTCTTTTTATTATGTGTGTTTTTTTTGGTATTGTTTGACTGTGTGTGACTGTGACTGTGTGTGTGTTGTGTAACAATATATTTGTGATCCCATAAAGATATTGATAATCAAAGTTAGTAAATCTAGTAGTTCAATGCTACTTCTTGTTTAATGTCTATTACTACTTCTAGTGTTACTGTGATGTTTGCCAATCAGGAAGTGCTCTGTTTTGTAGATGTTGTGCTATTGTTACAGCACACCCCTGTATTGTTTGCAATGCAGTGAGTGCATAGTGCACACTGCATAAGGGATTATTAATATTATTCATTCACACTAAAAAATTGTCTATTTTAAATAGACCCTTTAAGAAAGATATCATATGTTTTTGTTTATGATCCCAATTCCCAATCCCAAATGCCATCCCACCCACTCCCAGGCAGATCTGTAGGGGTTAACCGAATATAACCAACCAGTTAACAATAACAATGTGTGTACTGCAGTGTCTAACTGTCTCTTTATGAGTGTGTGAGTGTGTCTGTGAGTGAGTGCCAGTTTGAAAAGTTTGTATGTATCTCATTCTCTATGAGTGTGTGTGAGATGAGTGTATTAACTGCCTTTGAATTTTTTTGTTTGTATGTGATTGTGTGTCTGTCCCAGTGTCACTGTCTAAGTGTCTATGAGTGTGAGTGTGACTGTGGCTGACTGTGGTGCCATTGAATGTTTTTGTTTGTGTGTGTGTCCCACTGTGTCTCTAGTGTCTGAGTGTCTAGTGAGTGTGACTGTCTAACTGTCTATGAGTGCACTATGCAGAGAGTGAGACTGAAGCCAAACCCCACTATAGGGGAAGGAAAAGCCTTGAGTAAACCTTGAGTAAATCTTTATTGGATCACAAATATACTGTACACTACAGACAGTACAGCACACACACAGTGCCACACACAACAGCACAATACAAAAATAAAGCACACACACCTCAGGTGAGTGGCGTGCCACCCTTTCTTCACCATGATTTACTCCTTGATGTCTGTGTCCTTTTTTATGTATTGTTTGTTTGTGTGTGACTGCTGTGTACTGTTCAGTGACAGACTCAGTCACTATTCAGTTGTGTGTAGTACTGCTTTAACAGTAACTAATAACTAACTAATTATATTTGTGATCCCATAAAGATAATATAATCATCAAGAAGAAACTGTAGTTATAGTAGTTCAGTTCAATGCTACTTGTTTTAAATGTCTCTCTCTCAGTCTCTAGTACTATTGTAAGTCTGTAACTGTGTAAACTAATTGTATATGTCACAATCACATGTGTGTTGTGTGCACACTCTGTGCTTTTGTGTTGTGTTCCAGATTCTTCACGTGATGTTTGTTTGCCACAAATTGACAGTCATGAAGGCACAGTGGACTGCACCTGTAATTTTGTACCTATAAGGGATTTATGTTTTGTTTTCTGAGGACAATTTTCACACAAATAAGGTATTATGGTGGTAACTTAAGCTTAACCTATCTATTTGGGTTTTAATTTAATGTCTATTATATTATTATTACTAAGTAAGTAAAGAAATTAAATTAAAACCAACATAGATAGGTTAGACATTTATTTGTTGTTCATGTTTCTTTACAAGTGTATAGTGTACTACTTACTAATATATAATATATACATTTAAATATTTTCTTTTACTGAAGAAGTACACTGTGAGCACTGCACTTTTTACACTACGTACTCTGTAACTACAGTTTGATGCCATAATATTGTTTCCAAACCAATACAACAATTGCCATTTAGTATTTACTGTTCTATAAACTGTTGTTGTCTGCTGTGTTCAGACTTTGCCACAGGAAGAGTGTCCTTTTTTGAGCTAATAAAATAAAAAAAGAGTTTATTTCAATACTTTGACTTCTTGAATTTTTTTTTCTGAAAAATTTAAAAATTGGGCAGAAATAGTGCAGTAATCGTGATGCATCGCGATGCATCGTAGAATCGAATCGTATCGAATCGTTACGATGATAATCGTAATCGAATCGAATCGTGAGACAGGTGAAGATGCGCAGCTCTACACCAAACCCCCAAAAATAAATAAACCTAACACTAAAAAAACGAAACTATCCATTGCCCTGAAAAGGGAATTTATATGGGCATTTTGCTGTCCAACCCTAATCTAAAAAAAAAAATAACCTAAATCTAACCCCCAAAAATTAAACCTAAGTTTAAATTAAGCTAAAATTACAGAAAATAAAAAAACAAAATTACCAAAGTTTAAAATATTAAACCTAATCCCTATGAAAATAAAAAAGCACCCCCAAAATAAAAACACCTCCTAATCTAACGCTAAACTACAAATAGCCCTTAAAAGGGCTTTTTGTAGGGCATTACCCTAAGTTAAACAGCTCTTTTAAGAATTAAACATACTAAGACCCTAACAGTAAAAACACCAACCCCCCAAAATAAAAACCTAACACTAAAAAAACATTTGTATGGGCATTGCCCTTTAAAAGGGCATTCAGCTCTTTTGCTGCTCATCCCTAATCTAAAAAAACAACAACAAAAAAAACTAACACTAAAGCACCAAATAGATACTCACAGGTCCTGAAGTCTGGTGGAGAAGGTCCTCTTCCATGCAGTGAAGTCTTCTTCCAAGCAGGGACCTCTTCTTTCTTCATCCAGGACAGCGTAACTGAAGACCGGCGACGGCGGAAATGAAGACTGGCGACCGCGTGCCATGGAGCGTGGAGGTTCTTCTTCTTCCGATCGCCGCAGTACACTGAATAGTGAATTCAAGGTACACGATTAAAAATGGCGTCCTTTGAATTCCTATTGGCTGATTTGATTCTTCAAATTCAAATCAGCCAATAGGATGAGAGCTACTGAAATCCTATTGACTCTCATCCTATTGTTTTTTTATTTTGGGGGGTCTGGTGGGTGTGGGGTTTTACTGTTAGGGGGTCTTAGTATGTTTAATTCTTAAAAGAGCTGTTTAACTTAGGGCAATGCCCTACAAAAAGCCCTTTTAAGGGCTATTGGTAGATTAGCATTAGATTAGGGGGTGTTTTTATTTTGGGGGGCTTTTTTATTTTCATAGGGATAAGGTTTAATTTTGTAAACTTTGGTAATTTGGTTTTTTATGTTTTGTAATCTTAGCTTTTTTTATTTTTTGTAACTTTAGTATTTTTTAGTTTAGGCAATTTGTGTTAATTTAGGGGGTGTTAGGTTAGGGGGCTTAGTAATTTAATTAGTTATGTGCGTTTTGGCGGTTTAAGGGGTTAATAGGTTAATTAAGTTTATTGCAATGTGGGGGGGTTTAGGTGTTAATTATGTTTATTGCGATGTGGGGGTTTTGCGGTTAAGGGGTTAATAGGTTATGTTTATTGCGATGTGGGGGTTTTGCGGTTTAGGGGTTAATAGGGTAAATAGGTTTATTGCGATGTGGGTGGTTGATGGTTAAGGGATTAAAGTGAAGGTAAACTTTGGTGAATGAAAGTCTGTTTTTTAAAAATACTATTAAAAACAGGGGCACTTTCATTCATCAAAGTTTACAAAGCAGCCATTTTGTTAAAAAAATTACCTTTTTTTTTTTTCACTGCTACAGCAGCTTCCCCCACATAGAGATCCTCTATTCACACATCAGCAATGACTAATCTGGCTTCCTCCAATCACAGCATGGCCTCTGGCAATGACTACCCTGGGGGGAAAGCTGTGATTGGAGGAAGCAGGATTAGTCCTTGCTGACGTGTTCTTCCAAGCGGCCAATCACAAGAGACAAATGTGTGCAGGCACCAATCAAGTGTAGGACATGTACATATTCTTTTTCAACAAGGGATACCAAGAGAACGAAGCACATTTAAAAAAAGAAGTGAATTTAAAAGTGTCTTAAAATGAGATGCTGTATCTGAATCATGCAAGGTTAATTTTGACTGTGCTATCATTAAATAACCTCATTAGAATTGATTAACATCACTGTTCTTTATACTAACTCCACACAAGATTCAACACATTTCCTCTGTACTGTAACACTACTCTTGATAGTAACGATGCAAACAACATAATATTGGGGAGATATTGCAAACACACTCCCAATTATTGAACTTTGAAAACTCATAAAGAAATGTAGCAAACAGTGAAACTGAATTTGGAGTCCTGAACCTATGAAGATTTGCTCCTTTTTAATTAAACTGGCATCTGGTGTGAAAAAACAACAAATTAAATGGCCAGATGCTATTTCGTAGATGTGAAAAAGTGGACTGAAATTACATAGTATGATCATTTCATTACTGCCACTAAATTAGTGCTGTTCTATTATATTTCCTGAGTTGATTAGCTCTGACATTTTAAGCACACATCACACACAATTCTCAGCCATGCCCTATCTAGATATGTGGAAGATAATACGATGCAATTGGCTGAAAATTACTTGGCACCAGCATGACACAACCTGCACAGCTGTTTGCTGTGTGACATACTCATATTAATTAAATAAGAAAATGTACTCAACACGTGTATACAAAATCATAATTACACAGCCTGCACTAAAGAACATTGTTCTTATCAAAAGGTTGCGGATGTGATTTATTTGACTTTGAAGGTAGGTCAAAGCTAATATTTTTATTCAAAGTGAATCTCCCATGAAAATCATACCTTCAAATATATTATATGAGCCAGTTAGTCATAAAGAAAGACACCTAAAATGTATAGAATCTTATTTTAAATTTGGCTTATCTGACAAATATAGCTGGTACACCCTTCATGTGAAGATAAATGTAAATGGCTGTATGATCATACAACATTGGAAATAAATATTGATAGAAATGTACAACCATTACTCTATATATGACAGAACACTTGCCATTAAAGGGACAGTAAAGTAAAAATGTAACTTTCATGATTCATATAGAGGGTGCAATTTTAACAACTTTAAAATTTACTTCTATTATCAAATTTACTCAACTCTTGGTAGCCTTTGTTGAAGAGTAAACCAAGGTAGTGTCATGGTAGCTCAGGACTGTGCACATACTGTATCTTTAGCACGCTATGGCAGCTGTGTTTCCAATAATGTAATAATGTTATACATTGCTGCAAACACCGCCATAGAGTGCTAAAGACACGTGCACACACCTGACCTCCTATGGCACTACCTAGATTTACCATAGGATACAACGGAAACAAAACAAATTTCTTAACAGAAGTCAATTAAAACATTGTATAAAATTGCATGCTCCATCTAAACCTTGAACTTTTAATTTTGGGTTTACTTTCCCTTTGTGAGATATTGGCACCTGGTAAAATACCCTTAGGTCTTCATGTTTTGGATAGCAAGCAGTGGGAGCTAGTAGAATAATTCTGTTTTCAATAACATTCATGCAAAGTCTGCCATTAAAGGGAAACTTTCATTATTCAGAAAGAGCACACAATTTTAAACAACTTTCCAACTCACTTCCATTATCTTAATGCGCACAATATTTTTACATGCATACTTTCTGAGGAACCAGATCCTATTGAGCACGTGCACGTTTCACACACGCACACATACCACATTTTGCATATGGGAAGGAGATGCATACATTAAAAAAGTACACAATGAAAATCGTAATTTAAAAATCATACAAAATGAATACATTTAATCATTCACATAAAAATACAAAGGAAATATTAAATTGTTAAGGTGCATCAAAAATAGTAACAAAATTGTTCACAAAAAATCAATCTTATCAAAGACATAAAATTTGTAGGTAAATTACACAGGAATAAATCGTATTAAATACGCACAGAATAAATCATAATTTAAGTACACATATGGCGAGCGCTGAAGCCCACGCCCCCATAATTTTACCTCGCACATACGGCGCCGGCAGTTCATAAAGTGGCGTAAGTCGGATAAACTAGCGATGTCCAGAAATGAGTGTAAATACAAATTTCTGGAGTCGCCAGTGACTTACGGCACTTTAGAAGCTGACGGCGCATAAGAAAATAAAAAAAAACATAAAAATCTCCCGTAAAAGTCTAATACACCTCCCAAAAATAAACCTGACATGTAAAACCCCTATATCCGCCATCAAACCCACATCGGAACTAATAATAAATGTATTAACCCCTAAACTGACAACCCCCCACAACCCAATATGCCTAATTAAACTATTAACCCCTAATCCGCAATTCACCCACATCACAAACAACCTAATAAAAGTTTTAACTCCTAAATCCGCCAACCCCAACATCACAAACTACCTATTAAAACTATTAACCCCTAATCGGCCATTAACCCACAATGCAATAAACCTATTAAACTATTAACCCCTAATCCGCCAAACCCACACAACGCAATAATGCTAATAAATCTATTAACCCCTAAACCGCCAAAGCCCACAATGCAAATAACTAATCACTAAGCCCCCTATCCTAACAGCCACTAAATTAACCCATTACATAAATTAAAATAAAACTAAATTCATATTAAAATAAAAAAAACAACATTACTTTAAACCGCCAAAGCCCACAATGCAAATAACTAATCACTAAGCCCCCTAACCTAACAGCCACTAAATTAACCCATTACATAGATTAAAATAAAACTAAATTCATATTAAAATAAAAAAACAACATTACTTTAAAAATAAAAAAAATAAGTTTAAATTAAGCTAAAAATAGAAAAAAAGTTAAAATTACATAAAATAAAAAAAGTCTAACATTACAGATTTTTTTTTTATCAACAACAACTATAAAAATTATACCTACTCCCTATGAAAATAAAAAAACAAAACAAAAATAAAAACACCCCCTAAGTTAAACACCTCTTTTCCTTAAAAAAAATTCCAAGTCCCCTCTATCAGTAAAACCCACCACCCACCAAACCCCCCAAAATAAACAAACCTAACACTAAAAAACCTAAACTACCCATTGCCCCTAAAGGGCATTTGTATGGGCATTGCTCTTAAAAGGGCATTAAGCTAATCTAATCTAATCTAAAAAAAAAAAAAAAAAAAAAAAATTTAAAAAAAAGCCTAAATCTAACCCCCAGGTTGGTACTCACTACTCCTGGTTCCTGAAGTCTGGCGGAGAAGGTCCTGTTCCAGGCGGTGAAGTCTTCTTCCAAGCGGCAACTGATTCCTGAAGTCCGGCGGTGAAGTCTGTAATTTGTTTTTTATTTTCTGTAATTTAGTGTTTGTTTGTTTTTTGTGATTTAGCTAATTTAATTTATTTAATTGTATTTAATTTAGTTAATTTATTTAATTGTAGTGTAGTGTTAGGTGTTATTGTAACTTAGGTTAGGTTTTATTTTACAGGTAAATTTGTATTTTTTTTAGCTAGGTAGTCAGTAAATAGTTAATAACTATTTAATAACTATTCTACCTAGTTAAAGTAAATACAAACTTGCCTGTAAAATAAAAATAAACCCTAAGCTAGATAAAATGTAACTATTAGTTATATTTTAGCTAGCTTAGGGTTTATTTTATAGGTAAGTATTTATTTTTAAATATGAATAATTTAGTTAATGATAGTAATTTTATTTATATTTATTTAAATTATATTTAATTTAGGGGGTGTTAGGGTTAGACTTAGGTTTAGGGGTTAATAAATGTAGGTAGGTGGCGGTGATGTTGGGGCAGCAGATTAGGGGTTAATAAATATAATGTAGATTGCGGCGATGTCCGGAGCGGAAGATTAGGGGTTAATAAGTATAATGTAGGTGGCGGCGATGTTAGGGGGCGGCAGATTAGGGGGTTAATAATATTTAACTAGTGTTTGCGAGGCGGGAGTGTGGCGGTTTAGGGGTTAATATGTTTATTCTAGTGGCGGTGATGTCCGGAGCGGCAGATTAGGAGTTAAAATTTTTATTATAGTGTTTGCGATGCGGGAGGGCCTCGGTTTAGGGGTTAATAGGTAGTTTATGGGTGTTAGTGTACTTTTTAGCACTATAGTTATGAGTTTTATGCTACAGCGTTGTAGTGTAAAACTCATAACTACTGACTTTAGAATGCGTTCGGAATCTTGGAGGTAGAGGTTGTACCGCTCACTTTTTGGCCTCCCAGAACAGACTCGTAATACCAGCGCTATGGAAGTCCCATAGAAAAAAGGGTTTACGAATTTTACGTAAGTCAGTTTGCGGTAAGGCCAAAAAAGTGTGCGGTGCCCCTAAAACCTGCAAGACTCGTAATAGCAGCGGTAGTGAAAAAGTAGCGTTAGGACCTGATAACGCTGCTTTTTCAGTTTACCGCAAAACTCGTAATCTAGCCGTTTGAATGGTAGAAACAAATGACAAGGAGGTAGCTGATTCTACCATTAAAATGTAATTGATTAGAAATAACTGGGGATATAATATTTCCCAGCATACAAAAAAAGAGGTTGATCCGCCACATTTAAAATCAAAATAGAAGCTTTATTGAAACATTTAAAAAAAAATATTTTTCTGTAAAAGGACAAAAACTCCACAGAATTCTTTCAGACTCACAAGCGGTGTAGCACAATGCTTACGCGTTTCAGCCTAAGTGGCCGTAATCATAGCATACAGTGCTAAGTGATACACCTGTTTAAAAACAACTTTCGTTATTGGTTACAATACTTTGCACACCTACTAATTTGAGCCAATCCTAATCAACAATATGAATCACTATACTCCCCAATATTTACATAGCTTGAATTATGATTAACCTACTTAAAGACACAATACTAAATAAACTCATAAATAGTTATATAATAACATATTAACAGTTCCAACAATAGTCTGATACAGTGACATTTTCCAGACAGACCAATTAGCTAAACATATTAAATGTAATAACTGTCAGCTTAAAGACTCAATACTCAAAATTTACTCCAAAAACTCAAAAAATACTCAAAAGATACATATGGCAGGTTAAACAAAATAACAACTTAACATGTCTAGCCATGACAATTTAATAAATATAATACATTTCAACTAAGACACAAATGCACTATCAGGGTATTGGTATGTTATGTTGTGTTAAAATGAAATGAAGTTATCTTTCAAATGACATTCCACATTATAGTGTCCAATAAGTGGCTTATCTTTTAGCCCTAATCTCTGTGTATAGGCATTCATACCTCAATAAGACTACTATAAATTAAACTACATATAACACATGTGCCAGAGATGATGAAAATAAATTTTGAAAATAAATGTCACTGTATATTGAACTATTAGTGTTATTTAGATCATTTATATTTGATTACTTATTATATAATATTTCCACTGCTCTATGAAAATTCACAACTGATCTTCCACAATAATCATTATATATACTATGACCTCTTCCAATCAAACCATCAATCAATTTTCAGGAAGTCAGACAAGGGACTCTTTTCGTTCCCTTCTACTCACAATAGCAAAATCCACAGCAACCGGTAACAAAAGCCATCTTTATTTCATAATAAGCATATACAAAATACAATGCATGATTAAAAGGGACAGTATACTCAAAATGTTCTCCCTTTTAATTTGTTCCCAATGATCCGCTTTACCTGCTGAAGTGTATTAAATTGTTTACAAGTATTTCCATTACCCTTATATTAGCATTTGAAATAGATTATTTATCCTGTGGTATCTCCACCCATCCTGAAAGTTTTTGGCCTCAAGGCCAAGCTGTGTAAACACAGCCAGTATAAGAAATTACACTCCCAGTGGGTTATAGAAGAGATAAGGTAATAAAATGGTAATTTTCCATTGTTCTCTCCAAGTATTGGTGATTTGGTTTGTGGACAGATATAAGATAATGAAGCAGGTATATGTACACAATGTGATACAGTAATAAGATTACACCTACAAGCTCAACCCATTTTATTAGGTTGTGGCTTCAAAACACAAAATCAGCTAATTCTTATACACAAATAAGACTTAAAAAAGCAAATCTCATAAATGTTATACTCTGAAGCTGGTAAAAAAAGTAATTGGAAACACATTAAGGAAAACCTATTTTATAGTATACTGTCCCTTTAAGGGTAATCCAGGTCCAAAACATTGGTGTAGTTTGTATTTGCCTATTACGAAATAAAGATGGCTTTTATTAAAAGGTGCTGTGGACGTGGATTTGGCTATGATCTCTTCCAATGGAGCATCAAACTCTCTTATTCTATACACAATTATAAATATATACTGTATATTTTTATATATATATATATACATATATATATATATATATATATATATATATATGCCCCGAAACAGCACAACAAATTAATTAATATTGCTGTGCTGTAAATCCAGAGAGTGCAATCATTGAACCTTTCTATTAAATTGCATTTGCACCCCAACATGTCAGACAAAAATAAAGACAATTCAAAAACAGAATCACTGAGTTGGAAAAAGGATAACCCCCTTGTGTCAGTATTTTGTTGGAACACATTTTGCTTTAATTACAGCCTTTAGTCTGTTGGGTACTAACTTTGCACATCTAGACTGTGCAATATTTGCCCACTCTTCTTTGCAGAACGGTGACCGTTTGTGGACTGCAGTCTTAAAGTCATGACACAGATATTCAAAGGGGTTTAAGTCTGGGCTCTGACTAGGCCATGCAAGGACATTCACCTTTTTCTCCTTCAACCACTGTGTGGTAATTTTTGCTGTGTGCTTTTTGGGTCATTGTCAAGTTGGAAGGTAAATCTTCTTCCCATTGACAACTTCCTGGCAGAGGGCAGCAGATTTTCCTCAAGAATTTGACGGTATTCTGTCCCATCTATTATTCCTTCTATCCTGACAAATGCTCCAGTGCCTGCTGCAGAGAAATACCCCCATAACAGGATATTACCAGCACCATGCTTTACTGTAGGTATGGTGTTATTTGGATGGTGAGCTGTATTGGATTTCCTCCAGACATATCATTTGGTGTGGAGGCCAAATAATTCAATTTCAGTCTTATCTGACCATAACACCTTTTTACATGTGGCCTCAAAATCTCCTAGGTGTGTTATGGCAAAGCTCAGTCGTGACTGCATGTGGCCTGTCTTAAAATTGTCACATGCACACAATGACCACTCTTTGTCATAAGTTCCTGCAACTGCTTCAGAGTTGTTGTGGGCCTCTTGGTAGCCTCTCTGACCAGTTTGCTCCTGGGTCTTTCATCTAGTTTGGAGCAACGTCCTGATCCAGAGACTTCACTGTGCTTCTAGGTATTGATAAAGGCTTTGATATTTTCTTGTATCCATCTCCTGACTTGTGCCTGTCCACAACTTTATCCTGGAGATCTTTTGACAGTGCCTTGCCACCCATAGTTGATTGTTTGCTTCAGTTGCACTACCAGGGACTGAGATGCTCCCGGAAAGCTTTTTTTATCTAATCAATATGCCCACAGCTGATCACAGTTGAAGGTCAAATGACTTTGTGTGTGCTGTTGAGAAGGTGATTAGCTACACCTGATTGAGTTTACAAGTAAATTTAGGAGGGGTGATCCTTTTCCAACTCAGTGATTCTGTTTTTGAATTGTCTTTAATTTTGTCTAACATGTTGGTGTTATATCTTTCACTTGGATGTTATAAGTTGCACTGAGTAATTACAACTGGATAAAAAAAACTGTGTATATCTTTATTTCAGTCTGCAAAGCAACAAAATGGGATTATTTTCAAGGGGTTGATTCTTTTCAATACCCACTGTGTATATATATATATATAGCCGTTAAGATCTAAGCACCAAATAAATGTTTTATAAACACTGTAACTGTCATTTTTGCAAAATACAAATTGCTTGCCAGTTCAGACTTCTCTACCGCAAAGCTCAGTCGTGACTGCATGTGGCATGTCTTAAAATTGTCACACTCTTGACCACTCTTTGTCATAAAGTTCCTGCAACTGCTTCAGAGTTGTATGGCTCTTGGTAGCCTCTCTGACCAGTTTCCTCCTGGCTCTTTAATCTAGTTTGGAGTGACGTCCTGATCCAGAGAGGGTCTGTGTTGTACCAAATACCTTCTTAACCCTTTGAGTGCTAAGCACTTTTTCACCAGGGTGCTAATGCTAATATTTTCTAAGTTTTTTTAAAAAAAAATTTAATTATTGAAAAAAAAATTAACTTTTTTTTTTTTTTACAGATCCCAAAGATGTACACTGTTGGAAAGGTTAGGTGATTACCTTTCCAACAGTGGGTCTTGGGGGTCTGTAGCTGCTTAGATGCCTGAGATACAGGCTTCTAAGCAGCTTGCCCCCTCCTCCTATACTTAACATTGTTAAGTATAAATAAAGTTGCATGGTGACGTCATCACGTCATTGTGCATGACGTCGCCACGCATCACGTGAATCCCCGGTGATGCCTGTCACTCTACAGGCACGATCGCCGGGGTAGGAGAAGTTCGGAGCCCCCAGATCTCCCTCAAGTTGGGAGAGTGCTCATGACGACTCTGAGCCGTCATTAGCACCAGAGTGAGAAACTCTGACAGCTCAGAGCCATCATTAGCGCTCAAAGGGTTAATAATAGACTTCACTGTGCTTCTAGGTATTGATAAAGGCTTTGATATTTTCTTGTATCCATCTCCTAACTTGTGCCTGTCCACAACTTTATCCTGGAGATCTTTTGACAGTGCCTTGCCACCCATAGTTGATTGTTTGCTTCAGTTGCACTACCAGGGACTGAGATGCCCCAGGAAAGCTCTTTTTATCTAATCAATATGCCAACAGCTGATCACAGTTGAAGGTCAAATGGCTTTGTGTGTGTGCTGTTGAGAAGGTGATTAGCTACACCTGATTGAGTTTACAAGTAAATTTAAGAGGGGGTGATCCTTTTCCAACTCAGTGATTCTGTTTTTGAATTGTCTTTAGTTTTGCCTGATATGTTGGTGTTATATCTTTCACTTGGATGTTATAAGTTACACTGAGTAATTACAACTGGATAAAC
Organism: Bombina bombina; assembly: GCF_027579735.1. Lineage (NCBI taxonomy): Eukaryota > Metazoa > Chordata > Amphibia > Anura > Bombinatoridae > Bombina > Bombina bombina. The sequence goes on from NC_069504.1 coordinate 290,109,060, forward strand.
AAAAACTGTGTATATCTTTATTTCAGTCTGCAAAGCAACAAAATGTGATTATTTTCAAGGGGGTGATTCTTTTCAATACCCACTGTGTGTATATATCAGCCGTTAAGATCTAAGCACCAAATAAATGTTTTAAAAACACTGTTACTGTCATTTTTGTAAATATATTCAGAAATATGTATTTATGTATTTATGAATAAATAGAACATATTGTTGTATTTGAACATTGGAATGTGAAATATTCCTATTTTCACGTTGGGTTAGTGCTCATGAGAATATGCGATCAGGTTTGCACACAAGTGGGGTGTTTTTTTCTACTTTTTTTGCTCCATTGAATTCTATGGGGAAATAGCTTATTGCGGACAAAATATTCTAAGTTTAACTTTTTGTGGGCTAGCACAAGAGCGATAACTTTTTACTTTTTAATTAATCATAATACGAGTGCAACCTGACACGCAAAAAGTTAACTTCTAGTGCAATTAGCGCTCTAGCGAAAGCGCTAAATAGTGCTCCACTCGTAATCTAATCTGCTGAGGAGAAAAAAAGGGGCTGATAAAGTGTGAAAACAATAGCTGTGAAAGGAATACCCTGACAAATAGTTATATTTCATACACAGCCATTATTTGCACACTTTATCCCTAAAATGTCCTCACAAAGATTTAGATAAAGGAAATCTAAGTTTCAATATGTCAGCACCATTATTTTATAGCAACTGAAGTACTTTATGGAATCTAAAAGGTTACACTTATTTCTTTAGCACTGCAGAATCTGTCAGAGCTCTACAAATAAACAGTAATGTTTAAATGCCTTTAAATCGTAACACTGAAATGGTGGAAGACAGACATGGAACTCACATACATTCCTTGGGTAAAAGTACATTTTAAGAATCTTGATTGGTTAAAACTAGAAACAGTCTTTGTAAAACTTACTATGTTCATCAACATCACCATAATAAAACTATTCAATCACAGGGTTAGTTAGCCGTCTCTCTGTTTGCCTTTCCTTGTCTTTTGATTACAGGCTCCAACCTAATGGACTTGTGCATCATTTTAAATCACATCCATTGTTTACCTCTTATCTGTAAATTCACTTATCTTTGTCTGCTCTGCTTGTGTTTTCTCAATGACAGTTTCCTGTCAAATTGCATTTCATTATCTTTTTAATCTCTATAGTGCTTCTGCAAAAACAGAAGATTCAAATCACCGTAAGACTAACAGTCTAAGAGGAAACACAATTATTCCTTACAAATAGAAAGAATCATTTGCATGTACTTTACTAGCAGTTTTTGGAAGCCAAACACACCTAGGGGATATATTCATTCATGATCCAAAACATGTATACACCTTCCTGAAGACACATTCTCTGCATGTGCTATTTATTCACAGGTCTTTTTATATTGAAAATAAATGATGTCTAAAGGTACATTACCTGTCCATTAAAAGGGACAGTAAACGCACCAAATAATGTTATACAATTCTGCACATAGTGCAGAATTATATAACATTATTTTAGCTGTAACTTCATAAATTACAAGTATTGACAATTTTTTTTAGTCTAAAGTTGAACTCCAGGATCTACTGAGCGGGTCTTGGATTTTCAAAGTGCTATTCGCGGGCGTGCTGGCTAATCACAGCATGCCTGATCTCGCCATTGGACTGAATGAAGCTCGTTCCCGCTCTGGTCTGGTAGCGGGAGCGAGCTACATTCAGTCCAATAGCGTGATTGGGCATGCTGTGATTAGCCAGCACGCTGCGAATAGCACTTTGAAAATCCAGGACCTACTTTAGACTAAACAAAAACTGGAAATACTTGTAATTTATGAAGTTACCGCTAAAATAATGTTATATAATTCTGCACTATGAATTATATAACATTATTCTGTACGTTTACTGTCCCTTTAAACTTGACATTTCTACAACGCATAAATTGTTTAATTATTGCAATATACATTAAGTATTTATTTTGCTGTAAAATACATCTAAAAATTATGCTTGTTTGAATTTCTCCCAGGGAGGCTTGGGTTAATGCTTTTAGGCAATTTATGTGAGCTTTGTTCGCTTTTCCATCCCTCCTTCCCTCCCTAAGCTTCTATAGTGTCATATGCTTTTAAAAGGTAGATTATTAGTTTTCAATCAAAAGTCCTGATAGTAAAATCATTCTTTGCAATAGTAACTAAGTTGAATCAATGCTAAACCTCCTTAAAAGGGCCACTAAACCCAAAATCTTTATTTCATGATTCAGATAGAACATACATTTAAACAACATTACAATTTACTTCAATTATTTATTTTGCTTTATTTTTTAGATATCCTTATTTGAAGAAAAAGCAATGCACATGGGTGAGCCAATCACATGAGGCTTCTATGTGCAGCAACCAATCAGCAGCTACTGAGCATATCTAGATATGCTTTTCAGCAAAGAATATCAAGAGAATAAAACAAATTAGATAATAGAAGTAAATTAGAAAGATGTTTAAAATCGCATTCTCTTTCTAAATCATGAAAGAAAAAATGTGGGTTTCATATCCCTTTAAGGGAATACAGGAGTGCAGGCTACCCCAGTAGTTTGTGCTGTATCTGAATATTAGTTTGTGATTGGTTAGCAGGGGTTCTTCTGTTGTGGGGGACAGGGAAATCAGTGAAAAGAATAAACATAAAACAATATACTCATTTGACAAAAGAGAGCTGCCGTTTTCATTGCAAAATTATTCTTATATTTGAAGGTTCATAATCATATAGTTTACAGTTTGTGTTTATGGTCGCTTTAAACACTTTGAGATAATAATCTAGAATGTTAAATTATATGTAGTTAACAAACTTTGCCATATATTGTCATTATTTATTTTATCCCCTTTTCCAGTAGTTTAATCCTGAAAACTGTGGTCTTTCCAATTCATATTAGAAGTGCAGACTTTAAGGGTCATTAAATGTAAGCCTGAGAGCCTCTCTAACTGTAGCTCACTTTGTATAAAAGTGCATCTACAACTGATTGTGCTCTAGGGCTCCTCTCGTTTTGTTTGTTTGTCAATGTGTAGTAATGTGCAGTATTTAGTCTCCTATGTTCCAAAGTGATAGTACCCATGATTAGAGGGAGGTGTATGAAATGCATTCTCTACTTAAAGGGACAGTTTACTCAAAAACCTGTATCCCCTTTAATGTGTTCCCAATGATTCGCTTTACCTGTTTGAAGTGTATTAAATTGTTTACAAGTAGCTCCTTTACCCTTATATTGGCATTTGAAATAGTTGATTTAGCCTGTGGTATTCCCACCTATTCTGAAAGTTTTTGGCCTCAAGGCCAAGCTGTGTTAACACAGCCAGTAGAAGAAATTACACTCCCAGTGGGGTATAGAAGAGATAAGGAAATAAAATGTTAATTTTCCTTTCTTCTCTACAAGTATTGGTGATTGGTTTACGAACAGATTAAAGATAAAGAAGTATGTATATGTACACACTGTGATAAAGTAATGAGATCTGATTAAACCTACAAGCTCAACCCATGTTATTAGGTTGTGGCTTCAAAACACAACAACATCAGCTATTTCATATACACAAATAAACCTTAAAAAGAAAATTCTCATAAATTGTATACTCTGCAGATGGTAAAAAATGTAAATAGAAACCCATTAAGGGAAAGATATTTTACAGTGTACTGTCCCTTTAATGTTCAAATAAACACTGCTATATTCCACACAGTCATTAGCAGAGAAGGAAACCTAAGTTACAAGGTGATGGATTGTTGTGTCAAATATTTAAATCATGAAGACTCAGCTTTATTATAATATAACACAATTTTTATTGTAGTGAGTTACATCCTCACTACAATAAAAATTGTGTTGGATTATCATAAAGCTGAGTCTTCATGATTTAAATGTGTATATATGTGCGTATATATATATATATATATATATATATATATATATATATATATATATATATATATATATATATATATATATATATATATATATATTTATTTATTAAGTTCCAAAGTAATCTTGGCACTCACGGTTCTTCCTTACTCCTAGCCGGGGTACTCAACAACATATGTACAAATCCCAGAAATAGACAGCACTCTCTGGTCTTACCAATAATTGCTGTTTATTAGGTGATGTTTCGGGGTGTCACTCCTGTCCTCAAACCATTAAAACCTAATAAACGTCAATTATTGGTAAGAACCGTGAGTGCATTCTATTTCTGGGATTTACATGTATATATGTATTATACCTGGCTCCTAGATTTTTTTGCTGGCTACTAAATTTTCAACATATTTGTCAAGCACTACTTTAAACTGCAAATAATTTGAAAGAAGAAATAAGTAAATCCTTGCATGGAGCAACTTTGCAATTCGTGACACTTCATAGCTACACAGCTCTTAGACATTACTCCCTCAGTAATTACAGCTACTTATTCCTAAACTGCCCTGACTAACTTCTTTATTGCACAGTGACAAATGCACTGAGAAAACATTTTCCAGGCTATTACTGTAGGTTACAGGAATGTTATTGTGGAATCAGCCAACAAGATGTAGTTACAAGCAATAACAGCTATATTTTTAGTGATGTTCAACAAGTAAAACTGACAAGGTATGGAAACAATCTGTTTATGGAATCATTAAACTGAGATTTTTCTCTGTCATATGGCACGGTATGTTAGGTTTATTCTATGGAGTAGGCTAACAATATAAAGACATTTTAGAAGAGGTCATATATCCCTTTAAAGGGAAATATTCATTTTCTTTATGTGTAGGAAAGAAAAACGGTTAAACATGTTAAAAATATTGGGATAGAATACAATTGTCGCTCTAAGGGCCTGATCGCATATTTGGTGACGGACGCAAAACCCAGCGTCGACAATTTGTAGTAGAAACAAGCTATCACATATAAGGTGCAGCAGACAAATTACACACATATATTTTACACGTCGGCAGCAGTTTTTACTCCCATAAACTAACAGAGAACTGGCGTCGCCAGTCTGTATCACATATACAGTGCAAGGACTTACGCGCGATGAATGGAGATATTTTACTCCATTTTCTGCTCGCCACACACAGGCAGGCGCAGCAAGCCTTGCGCTCAGTAAAAAAGCACTGTAACTCCCTGGAAACCTTAACAAACACCTAACGCATGTGCAATATCAACCTCTAAACCACCATCCCCCCCACATCACAAACTAACTTATAAACATTTTAATCTCTAAAATGCCATCCCCCACATTGCAAACAACCTAATAAATGTATTAACCCCTAAACCACCAACCCCCCACTTCTTAAATACTAAATAAACCCATTAAAACCTTAAACGCCAACCCCCCACAATGCAAAATATCTAATTAACCTATTAACCCCTAAACCGCCATCCCCCCACATCGCAAAGTATTAAACTAAAAACTAAGCCCCCTAACCTAACCCCAATTAAAATACACTGAAATAAAAATAAAAATATACTAGCTACATTAAAAATAAAAAAGTTACAAAACATAAAAACCTAATTTAAAACCTAATTTACTTAAAACCCTAACATTACATTAAAAAAAATACCATTACAGAAAATAAAAAAACAAAAATTACTAAAAAAAAAAAAAACAACTAACATTTAAAAATGTTTTTAAAAAAACTAACATTACACAAAATAAACAAAACTATCCAAAATAAAAAGTTATTCCTATTATAATAGCCCCATTAAAAATAAAAACACGCCAAAAAAAAAAAAAAAACTAATCTATCAATAAGCTACCAATAGCCCTTAAAAGGTTTTCAGCTCTTTTGTTAATAAAATAAACCAATTACCCTCTAACCATACAACCCACACCCCCCCCAAAATAAAAAAAACCTAACTAAAAAAAAAACAACTTATCTACCCATTGCCCTGAAAAGCGCATTTGTATGGGCATTGCCCTTAAAAGGGCATTCAGCTCTTTTGCAGCCCATAAAAAATAAAAAATAGCCCAAATCTAGTAAAAAAAAAAAAGCACCCACAAAAAAAACTAACACTAACCCCAAAATCGGTACTCACCATTGACGAAGTCTGGCGAAACATCATCCCAGCAGCAAAAGAAGTTCATCCAGGTGGCTCCATCCTAAACCATCGTGGGTCCAACTTCTATCTTCATGGCAGAAGCGGAGTGGTCAGCGGATGCCGAGGTCATCTGCGACACGGAGTGACGGAGGTCCTCTTCATCCGATCTTCCACCGCACACTGAAGATTAAATGCAATGTAACCCTTTCAAATAGGGGTACCCTTGCATTTCTATTGGCTGAAAAATTAAAATCAGCCAATAGGATGAGAGCTGCTTACATTCTATTGGCTGATTTGACTCCCCTACTCTGCTGGACCCCTAAAGCGGATATACCCCACTGCATTATCCCCCTAACCTACTTAACCCCTACACCGCCAATACTCCACCACATTATCCCTCTAATTTATTTAACCCCTACACCACTGCATTATCCTCCTAACCTACTTAACCCCTACACCGCCAAT
>NC_069504.1:290123036-290168036 GCF_027579735.1 Bombina bombina
GCAAAAAAAAGGCTTACAAAAGCTTTATTGCTACACATGGTTTCAGGACATTCAGAACTGATTAAAGGGACGTGAAACCCACATTTTCTCTTTTAACTATTTAATACACTTTCAGCTAGATTACGAGTTTTTGTCGGTAAGGCTGTGCGGTGCTAACGCTCCTTTTTTTCCTCACCGCTCACTTAAGACAACGCTGGTATTACGAGTTTTCTTCAAGCCGGCGTTAGCCTCAGAAAAGTGAGCGTTGAGCAAAATTTAGCTCCACATCTCACCTCAATACCAGCGTTGCTTACGGTAGCGGTAAGCAGGTAAAACGTGCTCGTGCACGATTTCCCCATAGGAAACAATGGGGCTGAGCTGGCTTAAAAAAAACCTAACACCTGTAAAAAAGCAGCGTTCAGCTCATAACGCAGCCCCATTGTTTCCTATGGGGAAAGAAAATTTACATTTACACCCTAACATGAACCCCGAGTCTAAACACCCCTAATCATACACATATTAACCCCTAATCTGCTGCCCCCGACATCGTCGCCACCTACATTATATTATTAACCCCTAATCTGATGCCCCCAACATCGCCGAACCCTACATTTTATTTATTAACCCCTAATCTGCCCCCCCCAATGTCGCCGCAACTATATTAAATTTATTAACCCCTAATCTGCCGCCGTCAACGTCGCCGCCAGTATAATAAATTTATTAACCCCTAAACCTAAGTCTAACCCTAACCCTAACACCCCCTAACTTAAATATAATTTAAAGAAATCTAAATAAATTTACTATAATTAACTAAATTATTCCTATTTAAAACTAAATACTTACCTTTAAAATAAACCCTAAGGTAGCTACAATATAACTAATAGTTACATTCTAGCTATCTCAGGGTTTATTTTTATTTTACAGGCAAGTTTGTATTTATTTTAACTAGGTACAATAGTTATTAAATAGTTATTAACTATTTAATAACTACCTAGTTAAAATAAGTACAAATTTACCTGTAAAATAAACCCTAACCTAAGTTACAATTACACCTAACACTACACTATAATTAAATTAATTACCTAAACTAACTACAATTAAATACAATTAAATAACATAAACTAAAGTAAAAAAAAAAAAAAACCCCACTAAAAAAGGGCTTTTTGCGGGGCATTGCCCCAAAGTAATCAGTTCTTTTACCTGTAAAAAAAAATACAATACCCCTCAACATTAAAACCCACCACCCACACACCCAACCCTACTCTAAAACCCACCCAATCCCCCCTTAATAAAACCTAACACTACCCCCTTGAAGATCACCCTACCTTGAGCCATCTTCACCCAACCGGGCACAAGTGGACCTCCAGACAGGCAGAAGTCTTCATCCGTTCCGGCCAGAAGAGGACATCCAGACCGGCAGAAGTCTTCATCAAGGCGGCATCTTCTATCTTCTTCCATCCGGAGCGGAGCGGGTCCATCTTGAAGACATCCGACGCGGAGCATCCTCTTCCATCCGACGGCGACTGAAGAATGAAGGTTCCTTTAAGTGACATAATCCAAGATGGCGTCCCTTCAATTCCAATTGGCTGATAGAATCCTATCATCCAATCAGAATTAAGGTAGGAAAAATCCTATTGGCTGATGCAATCAGCCAATAGAATTGAAGTTCAATCCTATTGGCTGATCCAATCAGCCAATAGGATTGAGCTCGCATGCTATTGGCTGTTCCAATCAGCCAATAGAATGCAAGCTCAATTCTATTGGCTGATTGCATCAGCCAATAGGATTTTTCATGCCTTAATTCCGATTGGCTGATAGGATTCTATCAGCCAATCGGAATTGAAGGGAAGCCATCTTGGATAACGTCACTTAAAGGAACCTTCATTCTTCAGTCGCCGTCAGATGGAAGAGGATGCTCCGCGTCGGATGTCTTCAAGATGGACCCGCTCCGCTCCGGGTGGAAGAAGATAGAAGATTCCGCCTGGATGAAGACTTCTGCCAGTCTGGATGTCCTCTTCTGGCTGGATCGGATGAAGACTTCTGCCAGTCTGGAGGTCCACTTGTGCCCGGTTGGGTGAAGATGGCTCAAGGTAGGGTGATCTTCAAGGGGGTAGTGTTAGGTTTTATTAAGAGGGATTGGGTGGGTTTTAGAGTAGGGTTGGGTGTGTGGGTGGTGGATTTTAATGTTGGGGGGTATTGTATTTTTTTTTACAGGTAAAAGAGCTGATTACTTTGGGGCAATGCCCCGCAAAAAGCCATTTTAAGGGCTATATGTAATTTAGTATAGGGAAGGGAATTTTTTTATTTTGGGGGGCTTTTTTATTTTTTTAGGGGGATTAGATTAGGTGTAATTAGTTTAAAAATTTGTAATTTCTTTTTTATTTTCTGTAATTTAGTGGGTTTTTTTGTACTTTAGTTTATTTAATTTAATTGTATTTAATTGTAGTTAGTTTAGGTAATTAATTTAATTATAGTGTAGTGTTAGGTGTAATTGTAACTTAGGTTAGGGTTTATTTTACAGGTAAATTTGTACTTATTTTAACTAGGTAGTTATTAAATAGTAAACTATTTAATAACTATTGTACCTAGTTAAAATAAATACAAACTTGCCTGTAAAATAAAAATAAACCCTGAGATAGCTGCAATGTAACTATTAGTTATATTGTAGCTAGCTTAGGGTTTATTTTACAGGAAAGTATTTAGTTTTAAATAGGAATAATTTATTTAATTATAGTAAATGTATTTAGATTTATTTAAATTATATTTATAAGTTAGGGGGGGTGTTAGGGTTAGATTTAGGGGTTAATACATTTAATATAGTAGCAGCGACGTTGGGGGCGGCAGATTAGGGGTTAATAAATTTAGGTAGGTGTCGCGATGATAGGGACGGCAGATTAGGGGTTAATAAAATTTAACTAGTGTTTGCGAGGTGGGAGTGCTGCGATTTAGGGGTTAATATATTTATTAAAGTGGCGGCGAAGTCCGGTCGGCAGATTAGGGGTTAAACATTTTGGTCTGCACACATTTGTCTTTTGTAATTGGCTAACTAGATGTGTTCAGCTAGCTGCCATTAGTGCAATGCTGTTCCTTCAGCAAAGGATAACAAGAGAATAAAGCAAATTTGTTAATATAAGTAAATTGGAAAGTTGCTTAAAATTGCTTGTTCTATCCAAATCATGAAATAAAATGTTGGGATTTTCTGTCCCTTTAAGGATTTAATTTGCTCTACAGTATCTGAAATGTTGGCTGCTATGCTGCCTACAATTAAGCATTACCAGTCAGTTTATTATTTACCTTCTTCTAGCTCTAAGTTTTCTTTGATGTTCTTTCCCTGATCATGAATCAGAAACATCCTCTTCTTTGTTTAATATTGAACATATTAGTTCACTTTTAAAAGGTGATTTTGCTTACTTTAGAGGTTAAGATCCTAAGGTAGCTGAGGCTAAGTCTGTGGATTATTTAGATTTATTTTTTTAAACCTAAGGTTACATTTCCTGAATTCTTTTCTGTTCCTGGTACTGTCTCTGAGATAGTTTCAAAGGCATGGGCTAACCCATGCAATCTTTTTATTCCTTCTTCAAGGTTTAAGAATATATATCCTTTTCCAGCTTATAATATTGATCTTTGGAAACTGTTCCTAAAGTTAAAAAGAGGCCGTTTCTACCTTGGCTAAGTGTATAACTATCCTTCGGAAGATAGCTCTTCCTTTAAAGGCCCTTTAGATAGGAAGTTAGATTCCTTCCTTATGAAGGTTTTCCAGCAAGTTGGTTATATTTTTAGGCGAGCAGATTATATTGCTGATGTGGCTGCTGCTTCTTCCATTTGGTTAAATAGTCTTTCTTAGCAGTTTTCTGATGATTCTGCTAGTCATTTTTTTTTACTCTTTTGGAATTGCTTAAATGTGCTAATGCTTTCTTTTGTGATGCTGTTATTGACATCAATAAGATTGATTCTAAATGTATGTTTTTGGTAGTACTTTCTAGAAGGGTTTTATGGTTAAAGTCTTGGAGGCATATTTATCAAGCTCCGTATGGTGCTTGATTCCCCCGTGTTTCTGGTGAGCCTTCAGGCTCGCCGGAAACACAAGTTATGAAGCAGCGGTCTAAAGACCGCTGCTCCATAACCTGTCCACCTGCTCTGAGGTGGCGGACAGACATCGCCAGAAATCAACCCGATCAAATACGATCGGGTGGATTGACACCCCCTGCTAGCGGCAGATTGGCCGCGAAACTGCAGGGGCGGCATTGCACCAGCAATTCACAAGAACTGCTGGTGCAATGATAAATGCAGAGAGCGTATTCTGTCGGCATTTTTCAATGTGCTGAGGACATGATCCACAATATCGGATCTACGCTCGCACAATGATAATTCAGCCCCATAGTCTGCTGATATGGTTTCTAATCCAGGCTTCACTTAGGTTCTGTTTGCCTTTTTGTCTGTAACCAGAATTTAGGGTGTTGTGGTGTTTTCTTACCTGGATTATATCTTTACATTTAGTAAAATCTTATATCTACATTCTGTTGTTGTTTATTCAACAACATATGCCTAGTTTCCATTGAAGTGGTAAATATTGGAAACTGGTGCTAACATAAAAAATCTCCATGGACTTTAGTGGAGATTGATTATTTTTTTAACCAGTTTCCACATTTTAGAATATCAATGGAAATTAGGCCATAGTTGGAAAATCAATTTTCCATAGAGTTTTGCTGGTTTCTCAGACAAGGATTGTTTTTCTGGGAGTTAAGATAGATTCAGTTTTTATGAGTCTCTCTTTAAAAGATGTTGAAAGTTGAAGGTGGAGTCAGCTTGTCAAAACCTTCAGTTTCTATCTTTTCGCTCAGTTGCTCTTTGCATTAGGTCTCATAATTGCTGCATCATATGCTATTTAGATTGCTAATTTTCAGATAAGGCCTCTTTGTATGCTTCAACTATGGTGCTAGGATTGTACTCAGCTGTTTCTAGAGATGTATTTAAGTCAAAGAAGAAGTCAGTCTCTGTCTTGGTGACTGAATCATCAGATTACTATGCACAGTCAGGTGCCGTTTGCTATTTCTATTCGAACTGTAATTTTTAAAGGAGCAAGTCCTTCAAGTTAGGTTGTCATTTTGGGCTCAGAGGTTTGGTTTCCTTGGGAAGTGAGGTTTTTAATTAATGTTCGAGATCTCTGTGCCATTTTCTGAGTCCTTAAGTCTTGGCCTCTGTTGTAATGGTAGTCTTATCTCCGTTTTGTAGACAGACATACTTTATTCTTCAGGAGGAAGCTTGCAGTTCCCTAGCTATGAAGGAAGTGTCTCAGTTGTTTTCTTGGGCAGAAGTTGCCTGATTTCTACAGTTCATATTCCAGGAGTGGATAACTGGGTAGCAGATTTTCTCAGTTGTCAGTCTCTGCATCTCGGGAAGTGGATGTTTTAAAACAGATAGTGGATTTCTTGGTTCTTCCAGAGATAGATCTGATGGCCTTTCGGTTGTACAACAAACTTCCCAGATACTATGTGAGGTTCTGAGACCCTCAAGCAGAGTTTGCGGATGCTCTAGTAGCCCTATGGCCTTGCCCATGTTTCTTTCTTTTTCTTCAGTGAGATTGTCATAATCAGGAAAGAGAGATTATCAGAATTCATGATGTCTCTGGCTTTGCAGAGTTTCGTATGCAGAACTAGTTTAAATTTCCATTTGCCCTCCATGTTCACTTCTTCTGCGTATGGACTTTCTGTCTTAAAGGGACAGGAAACCTCAACATTTTCTTTCATGATTTGGATAGAACATACCATTTTAAACAACTTTCCAATTTACTTTTATTATCAAATTTCCTTTACTCTCTTGTTATCATTTGATGAAGGAACAGCATTACACTACTAGCAGCTATCTAAACTCATCTAGTTAGCCAATCACAAGGGAAAAATGTGTGCAGGTACCAATCACCAGCTAGCTCCCACTAGTGTAGGATATATGCATATTTATTTACAACATGGGATACCAAGAGAGCAAAGCACATTTTAAAAATATATAAGAATTTAAGTGTCTAAAAATGACATGATCTTTTTTAATCATGCAAGTTTAACGGGACATAAAACCCAAATTTTCTTTCATGATTTAGAAAGAGCATGCAATTTTAAACAGCTTTCTAATTTACTTCTGTTATCTAGTTTGCTTCATTCTCTTGATATTCTTGACTGAAAAGGATATCTAGATAGGCTCAATAGTTGCTGATTGGTGGCTGCACATAGATGCCTCGTGTGATTGGCTCGCCCATGTATATTGCTATTTCTTCAACATAGGATATCTAAAAAATGAAGCAAATTAGATAATAGAAGTAAATTGGAATGTTGTTTAAAATTGTATTATCTACCCGAATCATGGAAAAAATGTGGGTTTAGTGTCCCTTTAATTCTGACTTTCCTATCCCTTTAAGTTCCATTTTTTCATCAGAATCTCAAATCTCTAAGCTTGATGGCATAAAGATTGAACAATTAGTTCTCAGGCAGCAAAGTGCTTTGTTTTTGCTACGAGACTTAGTTACAGACCCGCGGGCCTGGGACTAGGAATACTTATTATGAGGTCTTGAAGACCTTTATTTCTTGGTGTATGGATCTTGGTTTTATCTGCCATTGTTTAAGAATTCACAACATTTTGCAATTTTTTGCAAGATGGTTTAGATAATCGTTTCTCTGACAGCTTTTTTTGGAAGGTCCGATTTCCATTCTTTCAGTTTTGTTACACAAGAAGATTTCTAATCTTCCTGACATTCATGCTTTTGTTCTAGCTTTTGTTAGAATTTTACCAGTTATTAAGCCAATTTCCCTTCTTTGTAATTTTTATTTGGCATTGAAGGTTTTTGCCGGCTCCTCCGTTTTGAACCTATGCATAAGGTGGTGTTTATGCCTCTGTCTTGGTAGGCTGTTGTTTCTTTTGGCTACCTCTTTTGCTAGAAAAGTCTCTGTGTTTTTCTTCTCTTTCATGTGGTCCTCCTTATCTTGTTTTTCCTTGGGATATGGGAATTTTGAGGACTATATTTGTTTTCTTACCTTAAGGTTGTGTCTTTGGATCTTATAAGTCGGGAATTTGTTGTCCCTTCTTTATGTTCTTCAGAAAGGCTTCTTCTTAACTTGGATACTGTAAGAGCCTTGAAGTACTATGAAGATGCTTCTTTTGCAGATAAACTTCTAGTTTGTTCTCTTTTCTGGTTCCAGAATGGGGCAGGAAGCTTCTGCTGTTTTCTTGTCTTCTTGGTTTTACTTTTTGTTCCATAGACTTATTTTGAGGTGGGTTAGTCTTCTCTTAGACCGATTACTGTTTTTTTGCCAGATCTGTAGATTATATACCCTTTTTTTTTTTCTTAGGGTTATTTTTAGGTTGTGGATTTTGTTTCACTGAGAAAAAGATATTCTTTTTATCCTGCCCTTATTTCTCGTTATTCATGGACTCTACTGCTTGGTTATTAGTTCCTAAGTGTAATGGATTGTGGACTCTTACCACCTGTATGAAAGAAAACAATTTATGCTTACCTGATAAATCAATTTCTTTCATGGTGGTGAGAGTCCACGAGACCCCACCCTGTATTTTTTTATTTTTCTGGTGTTGGTTTATTTTTTTGCACATCTTTTTTCCCTGCTCCTATTATTCTTCCTAACCTATTGGCTTGGTTATACATCAGACTGATTTGCCTTTGAGGTGGTAGGGGTTTATAGGGCTCTTGGGGTTTGGGAGTCTTTGCCTTCTCCTGGTGGCAGGGAAGAGTATTTTCCAGGAGTAATGGATTGTGGACTCTCACCACCATGAAAGAAATACATTTTTCAGGTAAGCATAAATTATGTTATTTCTACATCATGCTCTTGACAGGTGAAGCTATGCTATGTGGTGCCCCTTTGTTTTTGAAAGTTTGTAAATATGGAAATAACTAATATTTTAATATAATAAATTTGCAAAATTTGCACTGTTTGAATTCCAGAGAAATACATACTTTGCTTTGGCCAGTTATGTACAGATATAAATTAGATCCTGCAGATATCAATATATCTATATAATGCAAATGTCTCTCTGGGTAAAGGAGAATAACTTCAATTTTCAGATTTAAAATACACAAAAAACAGGCAAAATGAACAATAAGCATAATTACATTTTGTGTGGAATTCAATTTTGAGTTTAATGTTGCTTTAAAATTGATTTTATATGCATGACATAAACACAAAGAAATCTCTATTGGATATACAGAGCGTGGTTCTGAACTCCATGTGTGATGGATCCAAACTCATTTAGGGCTAGATTACAAGTGGATCGCTAATTTATCATGTGCCCGCAAACGGGCAAATCAGCCATTACAAGTGGCTGGTTATTGCTACCACAAGCAATTAGCGCTTATAAAATTAATCAGAGATCAGATCTCCGGTTTATTTTATAAATGTGACCAAAATGCCCCCCAAATACTGTGGTGTGTATTTTATTAAAAAATAAAAATTGTAGTATTTTTATTTTGGAATAAATCCCTTTTAACCTAAAGGTAAGGTGGGAAAGAACTGGAGGTGACAACACACAAACCTAATTCCTTATAAACCTAAGTATAGGATAAGGTAGTGCCTAATGCCAAAACATAGTTTAATTTATAAACAGAGAGAGAGAACAGAAGCATTTATGTGGCACACTTGAGGGGTATTGTCATCTCATACATATGTAGGTGGTGAGTTCATTGTGTAGAATTGTGAGTTATATTAAAACTTAACATTTATTAAATATATATATAAAATAGTTCAAGTGTTGTGGACCATGCCACTTTTAATAAAAACGTTGCATCAAGTTATATTAGAGTCAAAAAAAAGGAAAAGAAAATAACACAGTTTAAAAGAAAGTGGCACTGTGTACTCTCTGGTAAAGGAGTAACCTCCTGTGTATCAAAATTAGTTAAATGTATCTTCAAAGGGTAACGAACTGTAATTCACTATAAGTTTAGTGGTAAGTGAGACCGCAGCGTGCCCAGAGGTAACTGAGGGAGACAACACTATTATTGTATATGTATATAAGTTGCCTGTATTTTATAGTAATCAAATATAAGTCTCCACACTCCCCTAGCCTCCAAACTTAGGCACACATTACCACCTAAATAGATGCCCGCAATGGGCCAACAAATTACCAAGTGAAAAAAGGTTCCCAATTAAGTTATACCCCATTTTCTATATTAAAGTACTAATACCACAGAGAGCAGCAATGCGTTTCGCATATGCTTTATCAAAGGCCTTAGAAAACGGGGTATCCTATATACGGCGTAACCTAGAAGTTACGCTCGTATATTTCTGCCTTCGCCCGTAGTTTTTTGGGCCATAGACAGGTATACCAAACCCGCGCAGTTTGGTATCCAATATACAGCGTAAGGACTTACGTGGCGAAAATGGAGAAATCTTACTCCATTTTCACCTCGCCACAAATTGCAGCCGTAGGCTGTGTATTGGAGCCCCGTAACTCCCTAAACTACCTGCAAAATAAAACCTAACACCTAACGCATGCGCAATGTCTATATACCTGTCAACCGCGATCCCCCGCCCCAATCTCTAATAAAGTATTTAACCCCTAAACTGCCGCTCCCGGACCCCGCCGCCACCTACATTAAAAGTATAACCCCCTAATGTGATCCCCCTACACCGTCGCCACCTACATTACATACCCCCTAATGTGAGCTCCTACCCCGCCGCCAGCTACATTAAACTACCTCCTAATGTGAGCCCCTTACACCGCTGCCAGCTACATTAAACTACCCCCTAATGTGAGCTCCTACCCCGCCGCCAGCTATATTAAAATTATTAACACCTAATCTAATCCCCCTACCCCGCCGCCAGCTATATTAAATGTATTACCCCTAATCTAATCCCCCTACACCGCCGCCAGCTATATTAAATACATTAACCCCTAATCTAATCCCCCTAAAGTAATCACCTCTATTACCAGCCCTTAAAAGGGCCTTTTGCGTGACATTGCCCCAAAGTAACAGCTCTATTGCCAGCCCTTAAAAGGGCTTTTTGCGGGGCATTTCCCCAAAGTAATCAGCTCTTTTACCAGCTCTTAAAAGGGCTTTTTGCGGGGCATTGTCACAAAGTAATCAGCTCTTTTGCATCTAATCTAAATCCCCCTACACCGCCTCCACCTATAATAAATGTATTACCCCCTAATCTAATCCACCTACACCGCCACCACCTATATTAAATAGATTAACCCCTAATCTAATCCCCCTACACTGCCGCCACCTATATTAAATAGATTAACCCCTAATCTAATCCCCCTACACCGACGCAATCTATATTAACTATATTAACCCTAATTATATTAGGGTTAATATAGTTAATATAGTTATTATATTATATATATTAACTATATTGGTTCAGCCAATCGGATTGAACTTGAATCTGATTGGCTGATTCAATCAGCCAATCAGATTTTTCCTACCTTAATTCTGATTGGCTGATAGAATCCTATCAGCCAATCGGAATTCGACGGACGCCATCTTGGATGACGTCATTTAAAGGAACCTCATTCGTCGGGAAGTCGTCGTGCCGGATGGATGTTCCGCGTCACAGGAGCAAAGAAAGAAGATTGAAGATGCCGCTTGATTCCCGCAAAAAGCCCTTTTTTTAATTTAGATTAGGGTAGGGAAATTTTTTTATTTTGGGGGGCTTTGTTATTTTATTAGGGGGCTTAGAATAGGTGTAATTAGCTTAAAATTCTTGTAATCTTTTTTTATTTTTTGTAACTTAGTGGTTTTTTTTTTTTGTAATTTAGTTTAGTTTATTTAATTGTATTTTAGTTTAGATATTTGTAGTTTATTTAATTTATTGATAGTGTAGGCAAAAGAGCTGATTTCTTTGGGGCATGCCCCGCAAAAAGCCCTTTTAAGGGCTGGTAAGGTAAAAGAGCTTTGAACTTTTTTAATTTAGAATAGGGCAGGGAAATTTTTTTATTTTGGGGGGCTTTGTTATTTTATTAGGGGGCTTAGAATAGGTGTAATTAGCTTAAAATTCTTGTAATCTTTTTTTATTTTTTGTAATTTAGTTTAGTTTATTTAATTGTATTTTAGTTTAGATATTTGTAGTTTATTTAATTTATTGATAGTGTAGGTGTATTTGTAACTTAGGTTAGGATTTATTTTACAGGTAAATTGGTAATTATTTTAACTAGGTAGCTATTAAATAGTTATTAACTATTTAATAGCTATTGTACCTAGTTAAAATAAATACCAAGTTACCTGTAAAATAAATATAAACCCTAAAATAGCTACAATGTAATTATTAATTACATTGTAGCTATCTTAGGGTTTATTTTATAGGTAAGTATTTAGATTTTAATAGGAATATTTTAATTAATAATATTAATATTAATTAGATTTATTTTAATAAGAATTTAGTTAGGGATGTTAGAGTTAGATAGGGTTATCATACTTAATATATATATAATATAATAACGATATTAACTATATTAACCCTAATATAATTAGGGTTAATATAGTTAATATATATAATATAATAACTATATTAACTATATTAACCCTAATATAATTAGGGTTAATATAGTTAATATAGCTGGCGGCGGTGTAGGGGGATTAGATTAGGGGTTAATCTATTTAATATAGGTGGCAACGGTGTAGGGGGATTAGATTAGGGGGTAATACATTTATTATAGGTGGCGGCGCTGTAGGGGGATTTAGATTAGATGCAAAAGAGCTGATTACTTTGTGACAATGCCCCACAAAAAGCCCTTTTAAGGGCTGGTAAAAGAGCTAATTACTTTGGGGAAATGCCCCGCAAAAAGCCCTTTTAAGGGCTGGCAATAGAGCAGTTACTTTGGGCAATGTCACGCAAAAGGCCCTTTTAAGGGCTGGTAATAGAGGTGATTACTTTAGGGGGATTAGATTAGGGGTTAATGTATTTAATATAGCTGGCGGTGGTGTAGGGGGATTAGATTAGGGGTTAATTAATTTAATATAGCTGGCGGCTGGGTAGGGGGATTAGATTAGGGGTTAATAATTGTAATATAGCTGGCAGCGGGGTAGGGGGATTAGATTAGGGGTTAATAATGTTAATATAGCTGGCGGCGGGGTAGGGGGATTAGATTAGGGGTTAATAATGTTAATATAGCTGGCGGCGGGGTAGGGGGATTAGATTAGGGGTTAATAATTTTAATATAGCTGTCGGCGGGGTAGGAGCTCACATTAGGGGGTAGTTTAATGTAGCTGGCGACGGGGTAGGAGCTCACATTAGGGGGTAGGTTAATGTAGGTGGCGGCGGGGTCCGGGAGCAGCGGTTTAGGGGTTAATAACTTTATTAGGTGGCGGCGGGGTCCGGGAGCAGCGGTTTAGGGGTTAATACATTTTTTATTGTTAGGAGTGAGAGGGGGGATAGCGGATAGAGGGTTAGACGTGTCGGCTATGTTTGGGAGGCGTGTTAGACAGTACGGGAGATTTAATGCTTTAGTCAGGTTTTGTAGGCGTCTGCAGTTTCTAAAGTGCCGTAAGTCACTGGCGACTCCAGAAATTTGTACTTACGCAGATTTCTGGACATCGCTGGTTTATCCGACTTAGGCACTTTAGCATCTGACAGCGGGGTATATTGGATTGCTCGAGTTGCGAGCTGAAACTATGGGCGGCGGGGTTCCCTCGCTTGCGCCGCAAACTACGATCTATATCAGATCGCGCCCCTGGTGTTGACTGTCTCTTTAAGGTGCAAAAACTCCTCTTCTTTAATTAGAGTTAAATAAATAAATATAATTCCATTAAGTAATAAAGTATCTTTTTATTTATTTGAAGTGTGCAGAAGCTGCATGTAGCTTAATGTATACCTTTGGCAACTAGAGAATAAAGTACCTATCAACATGTGTTATATTGCAAAAATTGGGAAATATACGGCTAGATTTAGAGTTTTGTCGGTAACGACCCGCGTAGCTAACGCTGGCTTTTTCTGGCTGCACCTTTAAAATAACTCTGGTATTGAGAGTCCACAGAATGGCTGCGTTAGGCTCCAAAAAAGGAGCGTAGAGCATATTTAACGCAACTGCAACTCTCGATACCAGAGTTGCTTACGGACGCGGCCAGCCTCAAAAACGTGCTCGTGCACGATTCCCCCATAGGAAACAATGGGGCTGTTTGAGCTGAAAAAAAACCTAACACCTGCAAAAAAGCCGCGTTCAGCTCCTAACGCAGCCCCATTGTTTCCTATGGGGAAACACTTCCTACGTCTGCACCTAACACTCTAACATGTACCCCGAGTCTAAACACCCCTAACCTTACACTTATTAACCCCTAATCTGCCGCCCCCGCTATCGCTGACCCCTGCATATTATTATTAACCCCTAATCTGCCGCTCCATAAACTACCGCTACTTACATTATCCCTATGTACCCCTAATCTGCTGCCCCTAACACCGCCGACCCCTATATTATATTTATTTACCCCTAATCTGCCCCCCACAACGTCGCCTCCACCTGCCTACACTTATTAACCCCTAATCTGCCGACTGGACCGCACCGCTATTATAATAAAGTTATTAACCCCTAATCCGCCTCACTAACCCTATAATAAATAGTATTAACCCCTAATCTGCCCTCCCTAACATCGCCGACACCTAACTTCAAACATTAACCCCTAATCTGCCGACTGGAGCTCACCGCTATTCTAATAAATGTATTAACCCCTAAAGCTAGTCTAACCCTAACACTAACACCCCCCTAAGTTAAATATAATTTAAATCTAACAAAATTAATTAACTCTTATTAAATAAATTATTCCTATTTAAAGCTAAATACTTACCTGTAAAATAAATCCTAATATAGCTACAATATAAATTATATTTATATTATAGCTATTTTAGGATTTATATTTATTTTACAGGTAACTTTGTATTTATTTTAACCAGGTACAATAGCTATTAAATAGTTAAGAACTATTTAATAGCCAAAATAGTTAAAATAATTACAAATTACCTGTAAAATAAATCCTAACCTAAGTTACAATTAAACCTAACACTAGACTATCAATAAATTAATTAAATAAAATACCTACAATTACCTACAATTAAACCTAACACTACACTATCAATAAATTATTTAAATACCATATCTACAAATAAATACAATGAAATAAACTAACTAAAGTACAAAAAATAAAAAAGAACTAAGTTACAAAAAATAAAAAATATTTACAAACATTAGAAAAATATTACAACAATTTTAAACTAATTACACCTACTCTAAGCCCCCTAATAAAATAACAAAGACCCCCAAAATAAAAAAATGCCCTACCCTATTCTAAATTACTAAAGTTCAAAGCTCTTTTACCTTACCAGTCCTGAACAGGGCCCTTTGCGGGGCATGCCCCAAGAAATTCAGCTCTTTTGCCTGTAAAAAAAAACATACAATACCCCCCCCAACATTACAACCCACCACCCACATACCCCTAATCTAACCCAAACCCCCCTTAAATAAACCTAACACTAAGCCCCTGAAGATCTTCCTACCTTATCTTCACCATACCAGGTTCACCGATCGATCCAGAAGAGCTCCTCCGATGTCCTGATCCAAGCCCAAGCGGGGGGCTGAAGAGGTCCATGATCCGGCTGAAGTCATCATCCAAGCGGAAGCTGAAGAGGTCCATGATCCGGCTGAAGTCTTCATCCAAGCAGGAGCTGAAGAGGTCCATGATCCGGCTGAAGTCTTCTATCAACGGCATCTTCAATCTTCTTTCTTCGGGAGCCATCATCTTCCATCCGACGCGGAACATCCTCTTCTCCCGACGCCTACTCGCCGAATGACGGTTCCTTTAAATGACGTCATCCAAGATGGCGTCCCTCGAATTCCGATTGGCTGATAGGATTCTATCAGCCAATCGGAATTAAGGTAGGAATATCAGAATCAAGTTCAATCCGATTGGCTGATTCAACCAATCGGATTGAACTTGGTTCAGCCAATCGGATTGAACTTGAATCTGATTCAATCAGCCAATCAGATTTTTCCTACCTTAATTCTGATTGGCTGATAGAATCCTATCAGCCAATCGGAATTCGAGGGACGCCATCTTGGATGACGTCCCTTAAAGGAACCGTCATTCGTCGGGAAGTCGTCGTCGGAAGAAGATGGGTCCGCGGTGGAGGTCTTCAAGATGGAGCCGGTCCTCATCGGATGAAGATAGAAGATGCCTCTTAACTATTTAATAGCTATTGTACCTGGTTAAAATAAATACAAAGTTACCTGTAAAATAAATATTAATCCTAAAATAGCTATAATATAATTATAATTTATATTGAAGCTATATTAGGATTTATTTTACAGGTAAGTATTTAGCTTTAAATAGGAATAATTTATTTAATAAGAGTTAATTAATTTCGTTAGATTTAAATTATATTTAACTTAGGGGGTGTTAGTGTTAGGGTTAGACTTAGCTTTAGGGGTTAATACATTTATTAGAATAGCGGCGAGATTCGGTCGGCAGATTAGGGGTTAATAATTGAAGTTAGGTGTCGGCGATGTTAGGGAGGGCAGATTAGGGGTTAATAAATATAATATAGGGGTCGGCGGTGTTAGGGGCAGCAGATTAGGGGTACATAGCTATAATGTAGGTGGCGGCTCTTTGCGGTTGGCAGATTAGGGGTTAGTTATCGTAGGTAGGTGGCGGCGACGTTGTGGGGGGCAGGTTAGGGGTTAATAAATATAATATAGGGGTTGGCGATGTTAGGGCAGCAGATTAGGGGTACATAGCTATAATGTAGCTGGCGGCCGCGTGCGGACGGCAGATTAGGGGTTAATAAGTGTAGGTAGCTGGCGGCGACGTTGTGGGGGGCAGATTAGGGGTTAATAAATATAATATAGGGGTCGGCGGTGTTAGGGGCAGCAGATTAGGGGTACATAAGGATAACGTAGGTGGCGGTCGGCAGATTAGGGGTTAAAAAAATTTAATCGAGTGTCGGCGATGTGGGGGGCCTCGGTTTAGGGGTACATAGGTAGTTTATGGGTGTTAGTGTACTTTAGGGCACAGTAGTTAAGAGCTTTATGAACCGGCGTTAGCCCAGAAAGCTCTTAACTACTGACTTTTTTCTGCGGCTGGAGTTTTGTCGTTAGATTTCTAACGCTCACTTCAGACACGACTCTAAATACCGGAGTTAGAAAGATCCCATTGAAAAGATAGGATACGCAATTGACGTAAGGGTATCTGCGGTATGGAAAAGTTGCGGCTGAAAAGTGAGCGTTAGACCTTTTTTTGACTGACTCCAAATACCGGCGGTAGCCTAAAACCAGCGTTAGGAGCCTCTAACGCTGGTTTTCACGGCTACTGCCAAACTCCAAATCTAGGCCATAGAGAATAAAAATTAACCTTTAGGGGCATATTTATCAAGCTCCGTATAACCAAGCTCCATAACCTGTCCGCCTGCTCTGAGGCGGCAGACAGAAATCAACCCGATCGAATACGATCGGGTTGATTGACACCCCTTGCTAGTGGCCAATTGGCCGCAAATCTACAGGGGGCGGCATTGCACCAGCAGTTCAGAAGAACTGCTGGTGTAATGATAAATGCAGACAGCGTATGATCCTCTATATCGGATCATGTCCACTCCCACCATCATAAATAGGCCCCTTAATGTCAAATGAGCAAATTAAAGATGTTACTTAAAGCGGCAGTAAATGTGATTATTTTTAAAATTATTTTTATGTAGTGTATGGTTTTAAATTCATCCTGGATGTATCATTTTTTTTATTGCAGTTTAAACTTAAAGTGATGGTAAAGTTACTGTAATGTGGATATGGTACAGCATTATGTGTCTAAAATAAATATAAGTTTAATTCATCAATTTTCGAACGTGCACTCTACGTCATCTGCTCCTTTAGTAATAAGCACTCTTGTTTCGCGCATGCGTCCTACTAACATGTAGGAATCCCATAGAATGTCTTCGGCTGATTGAACGCGGCATTGACAAGCAGCACATGCACATTTTAAGGCCGATTCATGAACATGCTTTTCTGTGATGTTGAGAGCGGATGGGACCGCTGAAGACGTCAGTACTTGCAGAACAAGGAAGTAGGGCTCTGGAGCCGAACGATAGGGAATTTGTAATATATTTTTTGGTGCCAAATCTAGCAGTGATCTCAAAAAGAATTTAGCGACTACATTAAATGCAATATTGAGAAATGCTAGGTTGGTTCATTATAGGATAAGTTTACCATCACTTTAAGAAAAAAAACATTACAGACAATCTATAAGCAAATATAACACAGATATACAATCAAAAGTACATAGTCTAGTAATACTGAGATATCTTATTGCTAATATATAACAAGGAAAATTCTTAGAACACCCACAAGCATTCTAAACATGTTTAGTATAACATATTGTCAGTCTTTTACAAGAACAGTCATAACAAACCTCTTATTTTATTACTATTTAAAATTAATACTTAGTGATAAAGAATTTCCCTTATTAATAAATACGTCATTAGACTCTAAAGAACTAGCTATACAATTAATGTCACACACACAGAAGTACTAGTGTAAAGATATGACATTGAAAAGGACCACTTTTGAGGAGAACTTCCGGGAAGAGGCGGAGCAAGCAAGACGATTGCAACTCGCGCTTCTTCCTCGAGCTTGACAACCAGCTCTCTATGGCGCAGTGATATTTGGCCGTTACACACAGGCGACCCGGATCGATAGGGGCTACAGTGCTGCGGAATTCGCCCACAAGCAATGCTCCGGAGAATGGAGCAACTTTACTTCGTTGGAAGCAAAGACCTCAGTGGCCCGGCTAACAAGAAGGCAGGAAGGCAGACGGTCATGGTAGAGACCCCAGAGTTACTAGCACAGAAGAGAAGCTGAAGAGAAAGGAAGCCTCAAGTATTAGCAGTGGACGGCTCCTATTAAACCGAAGCGGAAAAGCTTTTTTTTTGGCTGAGGACACTGAGCAGCTGTTAAGGCTCCTTCCGGCAGGTACTATTTGTCTTTTTCTTTCATGTAATTAGCAAGAGTCCATGAGCTAGTGACGTATGGGATATACATTCCTACCAGGAGAGGCAAAGTTTCCCAAACCTCAAAATGCCTATAAATACACCCCTCACCACACCCACAAATCAGTTTTACAAACTTTGCCTCCTATGGAGGTGGTGAAGTAAGTTTGTGCTAGATTCTACGTTGATATGCACTCCGCAGCAGGTTGGAGCACGGTTTTCCTCTCAGCGTGCAGTGAATGTCAGAGGGATGTGAGGAGAGTATTGCCTATTTGAATTCAATGATCTCCTTCTACGGGGTCTATTTCATAGGTTCTCTGTTATCGGTCGTAGAGATTCATCTCTTACCTCCCTTTTCATATCGACGATATACTCTTATTTATATACCATTACCTCTGCTGATTTTCGTTTCAGTACTGGTTTGGCTTTCTACAACATGTAGATGAGTGTCCTGGGGTAAGTAAGTCTTATTTTCTGTGACACTCTAAGCTATGGTTGGGCACTTTTTTATAAAGTTCTAAATATATGTATTCAAACATTTATTTGCCTTGACTCAGGATGTTCAACATTCCTTATTTCAGACAGTCAGTTTCATATTTGGGATAATGCATATGATTAAATAAAAAAATTTCTTACCTTAAAAATTTGACTTTTTCCCTGTGGGCTGTTAGGCTCGCGGGGGCTGAAAATGCTTCATTTTATTGCGTCATTCTTGGCGCGGACTTTTTTGGCGCAAATTTTTTTTTCTGTTTCCGGCGTCATACGTGTCGCCGGAAGTTGCGTCATTTTTTACGTTCTTTTGCGCCAAAAGTGTCGGCGTTCCGGATGTGGCGTCATTTTTGGCGCCAAAAGCATTTAGGCGCCAAATAATGTGGGCGTCATTTTTGGCGCTAAAAAATATGGGCGTCACTATTGTCTCCACATTATTTAAGTCTCATTTTTTATTGCTTCTGGTTGCTAGAAGCTTGTTTCACTGGCATTTTTTTCCCATTCCTGAAACTGTCATTTAAGGAATTTGATCAATTTTGCTTTATATGTTGTTTTTTTCTATTACATATTAGATGTCCCACGTTGAAACTGAGTCAGAAGATACTTCTGGAAAATCGCTGCCTGGGGCTGGAGCTACCAAAGCTAAGTGTATCTACTGTAAACTTATGGTATCTGTTCCTCCAGCTATTGTTTGTACTGTTTTGTCATGACAAACTTGTTTATGCAGATAATATTTCCTTTAGTACTGTTACATTACCTGTTGCTGTTCTGTCAACATCTAATACTCAGAGTGTTCCTGATAACATAAGAGATTTTGTTTCTAAATCCATTAAGAAGGCTATGTCTGTTATTCCTCCTTCTAGTGAACGTAAAAAGTCTTTTAAAACTTCTCATTTTTCAGATGAATTTTTAAATGAACATCATCATTCTGATTCTGATAATGGTTCTTCTGGTTCAGAGGATTCTGTCTCAGAGGTTGATGCTGATAAATCTTCATATTTATTTAAAATAGAATTTATTCGTTCTTTACTTAAAGAAGTCCTAATTGCATTAGAAATTGAGGATTCTGGTCCTCTTGATACTAAATCTAAACGTTTAGATAAGGTTTTTAAATCTCCTGTAGTTATTCCAGAAGTTTTTCCTGTCCCTAGTGCTATTTCTGAAGTAATTTCCAGGGAATGGAATAATTTGGGTAATTCATTTACTCCTTCTAAACGTTTTAAGCAATTATATCCTGTGCCATCTGACAGATTAGAGTTTTGGGACAAATCCCTAAAGTTGATGGGGCTGTCTCTACTCTTGTTAAGCGTACTACTATTCCTACGGCAGATGGTACTTCCTTTAAGGATCCTTTAGATAGGAAAATTGAATCCTTTCTAAGAAAAGCTTACTTGTGTTCAGGTAATCTTCTTAGACCTGCTATATCTTTAGCGGATGTTGCTGCAGCTTCATCTTTTGGTTAGAAGCTTTAGCGCAACAAGTAACAGATCATAATTCTCATAGCATTTTTATTCTTCTTCAACATGCTAATAATTTTATTTGTGATGCCATCTTTGATATCATTAGAGTTGATGTCAGGTATATGTCTCTAGCTATTTTAGCTAGAAGAGCTTTATGGCTTAAAACTTGGAATGCTGATATGTCTTCTAAGTCTACTCTGCTTTCCCTTTCTTTCCAGGGTAATAATCGTTTTCGTTCCTTTTGTCACAACAAGGAACAAAAACCTGATCCTTCATCCTCAGGAGCGGTATCAGTTTGGAAGCCATCTCCAGTCTGGAATAAATCCAAGCCTTTTAGAAAATCAAAGCCAGCTCCTAAGTCCACATGAAGGTGCGGCCCTCATTCCAGCTCAGCTAGTAGGGGGCAGATTACGTTTTTTCAAAGGAATTTGGATCAATTCCGTTCACAATCTTTGGATTCAGAACATTGTTTCAGAAGGGTACAGAATTGGCTTCAAGATAAGGCCTCCTGCAAAGAGATTTTTTCTTTCCCATGTCCCAGTAAACCCAGCGAAGGCTCAAGCATTTCTGAAATGTGTTTCAGATCTAGAGTTGACTGGAGTAATTATGCCAGTTCCAGTTCTGGAACAGGGACTGGGGTTTTATTCAAAATCTCTTCATTGTACCAAAGAAGGAAAATTCCTTCAGACCAGTTCTGGATCTAAAAATATTGAATCGTTATGTAAGGATACCAACATTCAAAATGGTAACTGTAAGGACTATCCTGCTTTTTGTTCAGCAAGGGCATTATATGTCTACAATAGATTTACAGGTTGCATATCTGCATATTCCGATTCATCCAGATCACTATCAGTTTCTGAGATTCTCTTTCCTAGACAAGCATTACCAGTTTGTGGCTTTGCCGTTTGGCCTAGCTACAGCTCCAAGAATTTTTATGAAGGTTCTCGGTGCCCTTCTGTCTGTAATCAGAGAACAGGTTATTGTGGTATTCCTTATTTGGACGATATCTTGGTATTTGCTCAGTCTTCACATTTAGCAGAATCTCATACGAATCGACTTGTGTTGTTTCTTCAACATCATGGTTGGAGGATCAATTTACCAAAAAGTTCATTGATTCCTCAGACTCAGGTAACCTTTTTAGGTTTTCAGTTAGATTCGGTGTCCATGACTCTATCTTTGACAGACAAGAGACGTCTAAAATTGATATCAGCTTGTCGAAACCTTCAGTCACAATCTTTCCCTTCGGTAGTCTTATGCATGGAAATTCTAGGTCTTATGACTGCGGCATCGGACGCGATCCCCTTTGCTCGTTTTCACATGCGGCCTCTTCAGCTCTGTATGCTGAACCAGTGGTGAAGGGATTACACAAAGATATCTCAATTAATATCTTTCAAACCGATTGTACGACACTCTCTGACGTGGTGGACAGATCACCATCGTTTAGTTCAGGGGGCTTCTTTTGTTCTTCCAACCTGGACTGTAATTTCAACAGATGCAAGTCTTACAGGTTGGGGAGCTGTGTGGGGGTCTCTGACAGCACAAGGGGTTTGGGAATCTCAGGAGGTGAGATTACCGATCAATATTTTGGAACTCCGTGCAATTTTCAGAGCTCTTCAGTCTTGGCCTCTTCTAAAGAGAGAATCGTTCATTTGTTTTCAGACAGACAATGTCACAACTGTGGCATACATCAATCATCAAGGAGGGACTCACAGTCCTCTGGCTATGAAAGAAGTATCTCGAATTCTGGTATGGGCGGAATCCAGCTCCTGTCTAGTTTCTGCGGTTCTTATCCCAGGTATAGACAATTGGGAAGCGGATTATCTCAGTCGCCAAACGTTACATCCGGGCGAATGGTCTCTTCACCCAGAGGTATTTCTTCAGATTGTTCAAATGTGGGGACTTCCAGAAATAGATTTGATGGCCTCTCATCTAAACAAGAAACTTCCCAGGTATCTGTCCAGATCCAGGGATCCTCAAGCGGTAGCAGTGGATGCATTGTCACTTCCTTGGAAGTATCATCCTGTCTATATCTTTCCGCCTCTAGTTCTTCTTCCAAGAGTAATCTCCAAAATTCTGAAGGAATGCTCGTTTATTCTGCTGGTAGCTCCAGCATGGCCTCACAGTTTTTGGTATGCGGATCTTGTCCGGATGGCCTCTTACCAACTGTGGACTCTTCCGTTAAGGCCAGACCTTCTGTCGCAAGGTCCTTTTTTCCATCAGGATCTCAAATCCTTAAATTTAAAGGTATGGAGATTGAACGCTTGATTCTTAGTCAAAGAGGTTTCTCTGACTCTGTGATTAATACTATGTTACAGGCTCGTAAATCTGTATCTAGGGAGATATATTATAGAGTCTGGAAGACTTATATTCCTTGGTGTCTTTCTCATCATTTTTCCTGGCATTCTTTTAGAATTCCGAGAATTTTACAGTTTCTTCAGGATGGTTTGGATAAAGGTTTGTCTGCAAGTTCCTTGTAAGGACAAATCTCTGCTCTTTCTGTTCTTTTTCACAGAAAGATTGCTAATCTTCCTGATATTCATTGTTTTGTACAAGCTTTGGTTCGTATAAAACCTGTCATTAAGTCAA
This sequence comes from Bombina bombina, assembly GCF_027579735.1. Taxonomy (NCBI): domain Eukaryota; kingdom Metazoa; phylum Chordata; class Amphibia; order Anura; family Bombinatoridae; genus Bombina; species Bombina bombina. The sequence goes on from NC_069504.1 coordinate 290,145,508, forward strand.
TTTCTCCTCCTTGGAGTTTGAATTTGGTTCTGAGGGCTCTTCAAGCTCCTCTGTTTGAACCTATGCATTCATTGGACATTAAATAACTTTCTTGGAAAGTTTTGTTCCTTTTTGCCATCTCTTCTGCCAGAAGAGTTTCTGAATTATCTGCTCTTTCTTGTGAGTCTCCTTTTCTGATTTTTCACCAGGATAAGGCGGTGTTGCGAACTTCTTTTAAATTTTTACCTAAGGTTGTGAATTCCAACAACATTAGTAGAGAAATTGTGGTTCCTTCATTATGTCCTAATCCTAAGAATTCTAAGGAGAAATCATTGCATTCTTTGGATGTATTTAGAGCTTTGAAATATTATGTTGAAGCTACTAAGAATTTCCGAAAGACTTCTAGTCTATTTGTTATCTTTTCCGGTTCTAGGAAAGGTCAGAAGGCCTCTGCCATTTCTTTGGCATCTTGGTTGAAATCTTTAATTCATCATGCTTATGTCGAGTCGGGTAAAACTCTGCCTCAAAGGATTACAGCTCATTCTACTAGGTCAGTTTCTACTTCCTGGGCGTTTAGGAATGAAGCTTCGGTTGATCAGATTTGCAAAGCAGCAACTTGGTCTTCTTTGCATACTTTTACTAAATTCTACCATTTTGATGTGTTTTCTTCTTCTGAAGCTGTCTTTGGTAGAAAAGTACTTCAGGCAGCTGTTTCAGTTTGAATCTTCTGCTTATATTTTCAGTTTTTTTCTTTATAAGATTTAAACTTTATTTTTGGGTGTGTATTTTTTTCAGCGGAATTGGCTGTCTTTATTTTATCCCTCCCTCTCTAGTGACTCTTGCTCACTGTTTATGCGCCTAGCAACAAAAACTGCAGTGCCAAAGTTATTAGAAGTGACGTTATTACTTAATACTCCCATAACCCTTGTGGGTAGGAGTTTAAAAAAGGTGTCTCCCATAACCTACGGGTAGGAGCGAAGAAGCGTTACAGAGAACTCTGTGGAAAAGCATATACCTGCGCTTTAAAGTTAACATTTGATAAGAAAGGCGGCATTATCTATTTGTTTTTGAAAAAAAAAAAAGCATTCATTACGCAGCTGGGAACAAAACTATGACAATAATTATTCCAAGCGGATAACGGCCAATCTATGTTCGGGGAGAAATTACTTAAGTTGAATTTAACCCACTTGGGGTGACTGAACCTTTATTTATGCCCATAACTTGTACGGGTAGGAGCTGAGAAGTTAGCCCCCTCTTCTGTGGTCAAAGCTGAGCTGAGAAAAGTTCTTCCTAAAAAAAAAAAGAAGAAAATTTGCAATTTTTTTCTTCATCTTCTGTTGGGCTTGTTATTCTGTCTATTAAGGCTTTGTATTAGAAATGAAAAGCAGAAGAATATAAGCTATATAGGGCTATAGCAATATTTAGTAATCTGGTATATATATATAGTTAATAATTGCTGATATATTATTGAGATATATATATATATATATATACTTATGCAGATATATATACTTATGCAGATAAATTTTGTCTGATATAAATAATATAGGGACTCTTTTCTCACTTAAACTAAGATCTTAATGTCTTGTGATACTTTAGGACACCTACTGATGTACAAATAACTAGTTAATTTCACTTAGGTGTAAGTATAGAAGGGTCTATTCTCTTAGTATATGCATCAAAGATTTGGTAAGATAGATATCTAAGTATCCCTGGTTTAATCAGGGGACTGGCTTTTTCCAGACCTCGCAGATATAGGTGCTCTTATAGTGCCTGGAAATTTTTTTTTCAATCTAGATGTGACACATACCTGACATTTTGTACAAACTTATTTCAGAATTTTGTTGGAAGTATGCTCATTAAAGCTTCACTTAAAGTGCTCAAAAGTAAGGGGTTACGCCAAAGGCATTGATTACTGAATAAGTATATTCAATTAGGATCTGTCTTGGGGATAAGGCCATACTCACTTTCACTTTTTTCTTTTTCTTTTTTTCCTTTATATACACATCACAGGCGAGCCAAACACTAATTATTTTCTAGCTTATTACCTTATATATTAATTGGTTGGCTGTATTTTCTTTTTACTCTGTTGCACCTCTGTTAATACAGAGTTATATGTTCACTTTCTTTGTTCACAGATTTTTCACTTGTTCCCTTAAATTGGTAAAATATCCTGATGGAAACATATATATCTGTTTCTAAAGGGAGCTCTCCAGCCATGCCTCCAAGACATAGAGAAAAGAAAAATGCCACTAAAGGCCCAGAGCCATGCTCTGACATAGCACAATCAGATAATGAGACACAATTAACTACAAGTAATTCAGCTGATATAGTCACCCAAATATCCAGGGTATTTACATCACAGCTAGATACCCTAAAACTAGAAATTAAACAAGATATTAATATACTATCATCTGAAGTGAGGCAATTTACTACTAGATTAGACGAGGTAGAAAATAGGGTCTCAGATTTAGAGGATAGAATGAGCCAGCTAGAACAGACTAATCTAATGCTACAAACTAACTCAGATAATATGCAAAAAAAATAGAAGATCTAGAAGACAGGTCACGCCGCAATAATATTAGAATTATTGGCTTACCTGAGACGGCAGAATTTAAAGATGTAGTTTTTTTTATTACTAATACTCTCCCAAAGGTTCTGAATATGTACTCAGATACTCAGCCTATACAAATTGAAAGAATACACAGAACCAGGGACAAGTCATAGAAACACTGATGGTACAACCGAGGCCTATAATTGTTACATTTTTTTAATTTACAGACAAAGTTAGTATGCTAAGGAATTACAGGAAAGCGTTCCCAGTACTTCTAGAACAAAATAAAATAATGTTATTTCAAGATTTCTCAGCAGAAACTTCTGCAAAAAGAAGATTAATGTCCCCCTTCTGCTCTAAGCTGATCAAAGCAAATTACCGGCTAGGCTAACTCTGCTAATAGACGGAGAGTCTAAGACAATAGATACCCCCAGGAAGCAAAAATATTTAGTAAAGATAAAGGTATAGACTATTAAAGTGTAATTTAAATATGTTTATGTAGGATTATGGTTTTAAGTTTATATTTATTGGTTAAAGATGGTATTTAATTCTATGTTTGGAATTTTTATCTGGTGGGTATTATTTAGTATCACTTTGTTGATGCAATATTCTAAACAACAACAAATATTAACATGCAATAAAACAGCTAAAGATGAAACTGTCTATAGGTTAAAGAATTATATAACCTTTGATCCTCTGGATGGTGCTGCTGCCGGGGGAGTGGGCTGGGGTGGTGGGGGTGTTTTTTTTTTTCTCTCGAGGGAAGATAATTGTTTTTGTTATGAATCTGCCCCTTGGTAGTAAAGTCTATAGATGGGTGGTAAATGAGTAATAATGTAAATATCTTGTCACAAAATAAGCCTTTTTATAGTGATTCAGGATTGAAGTTTATACGGTAGAGGTAAATGGGTAAGAATTTAAAAATAGTGTCATGGAATATGGGTGGAATTTCATCTCCAATAAAACGAAAAACCATAATCAAATTGCTAGGATCCCACAAACCCGATATAGCATTACTACAAGAGACCTACCTGCAAGAAAGAGAAGCATTAAATTTAAAAACTAAATGGGTGGGTGATGTAATTACCTCTGATTATGACAATAGGAAAAATGGAGTAGCAATTCTAATAAATAAACAACTACCACATAGAATAATAGAAAAAACAATAGATCCAACAGGCAGCTGTTTGATTGTTCATATTGAAATAAATAATATACTGTTTATTCTGTGTAACCTCTATGGTCCAAATAAGGTGGGCTGTCAATTTTGGGATTCACTAGCAGCTAAATTATTGGCCTATAGAGATCAAAACTTGATAATAGGTGGCGATTTTAATCTGGCTTTTTCTCCTAATCTAGATAGATTAAATAGTAAATGCGGGACCAAAAGAGATAGGAAAACACGTATACTACATACATTTTGTCATAAAACCGGGATATATGGAGGTTTACAAAATCCAGATATTAAAGCCTTTTCCTGTATTTCTAATCACATCAGACTTTCTCACGAATTGACCTGTTTTTAATAGCTGATATAATGACTGGTAGGAAAGTAAGCACAAAGATTTGTGATATAATGATATCAGACCATGCTATAATTTTATTAGATATAGAATTAAAAACATATCAAAGACAGCCTAATAATGATGTATTCTTCCCTAAATATTTGGCGCAAAATAAATCTTTTCAAAATTGGTTGAAGAGTAGATGGCAAGAATATGCAATATATAATCATGCATATGGAAACAAATCTGAAGTATTCTGGGAATGAAAGCCGTTTTAAGGGGTGAGATAAAGGCCTATGTTTGCAAGGTTAAAAAGGAAAATAAACAGCAGGAGGAACAATTCTCTAATGCTGTGAAGAATAGTTACAATTCATACTTAGCACAGCCAAATAAAGCCCATTGGGATAAATATATGAATCTAAAGACACAGAGAGACTTACTTCTAAAGCAAAATATGATACAGGAAGATATGCATATAAAAGCGCTGTATGGAGGCTTTAGGGGAAGGTCCGCTAAATATTTAGCATATATAAGAAAAAGTAGAAATAAAAACAACATAGGGGCAATTAAACAGGGACCAATTAGAGTCACCACAAACAGAGATACAGAAGATTTTTGTAGAGTTTTTTAAAAACATATATACCACAGGTATAATTAATCAAGAGGTAAAAATAAGTTTTGGGATAAAGTTAAATTACCAAAATTATCACAAGAGACAGTGGAAATCATTAACGCCCCAATTTCGCTAACAGAAATTGAACAGGTAATAAAAAACCTTAAAGTCAATAAAGCCCCGGGACCAGATAGGTTACCTGCAGAATTCTATCAAATACTAATAGAAGAAATTTCTCCCGTTCTGTATAATTTATATAATAGTTATTTCTCACAATACAAGCAATGTTCGACTGGTTTTGCCGCGTCCAACATTTCACTTATCCTTAAAAAAGATTAAGATCCAGAAAATCCTGCATCATATCATCCAATATCCCTACTTAATATAGACTATAAGTTACTGACTTCTATAATAGCTAATCGCCTTAAACCATATATATCTGATATTATACATGAAGATCAAACTGGCTTTATGCCAGGGAGAAACCCTGTAAAAAATATTCGGAAAACAATGTTGATAATGGAACATATTCAAGATAAGACTAAGAATGGTAGGGGGGTGGGGTGCCGGACACGGCAATTCTATTTGTCGATGCTGAGAAAGCGTTTGACTATATTAGTTGGGATCATCTGTTTACGACACTAGATACATTTGGATTCAAAGATAATATTACAAATTTAATAAGAATTTTGTATAATAACCCAATGTCAGCTGTGGTAGTTAATGGGATTACGTCTGAGAACTTCAGGTTACAAAGTGGGACCCGGCAGGGATGCCCCTTATCGCCGTTACTATTTAATTTATCAATTGAAGCTTTTGCAATTCTTTTAAGAGAATGTCTGCCAGGTATTCATGTCGGAGATCAAAAAATGATTCTCTTACTATATGCAGACGATTTGTTGATATACTTAAGTAATATAGAAGAAACTTTACCATTATTGCTGGAAGAAATTCAGTTATTTAGTGAGATATCAGGATACATGATTAACTATGGAAAGTCGGAATTGTTGTGGTTAAAGAAGCCACTTGACTTTAAAGGGCCACTACCTTTCAAAGAAACATTACAGATGAAATATTTAGGGATTATATTGTCTAAAAATATGAAGGATTGCTATGAACTAAATTATCCTAAAGTATTTGCAGAGTGTAAAAGGAAACTCTCATCTTGGTCTAATCTACCTATCTCTTTAACGGCTAAAATTATATTTTATATTTTATATTTATGCCTGAACATTCCTTTATTAATATATAAAAAAGATATTAGATGTTTTAAAAAACAATGTTCACAATTGATATGGGCAGGGAAAAGGCCAAGGATCGCTTTAGATAAATTACAATATAATAAATTAGCTGCAGGTCTGGATTTTCCTATATAATTTAGCAACTATAGTTAAATATGCAATGGACTGGATAACAACCCAAGAACACTCAACATTTGGCCATATAGAAAATAATATGATTGCACCATTTAATCTAGGAACACTTTTACATTTTTCTATAAATAAAATCCCCAAGAGAATTTCGAGTATGTCAATATTTAACAATACAATAAAGGCGTGGCAACAGGTATGTTTTCGAGTGAAGGTAAACCCTTTTTGTACGGATTTACTCAGTATCAGCGGTAATCCAGAATTCTACCCTGGATTTACACAAATAGTATTTCACCGCTGGAAAAGGAAAGGCCTAATATATGTTAGACAATTGCTGTCTGAAGATTTGACAGTTAATTCTTTTGTAAATATAGCCAGAATTTATGATCTGCCAAAAAAGGATTTTTTTGCTTTTCTAGAGATGCGCCATTTTATTAATAATCTACAAACCAAACATAATCCTAATTGGTCTTTGGGGATCTTAGATAATGCGATTAAATTATATGAAAGTGGAAAGACATCAATCTCAATAGTTTACAATATGATTAATTCCTTCAATAATGAAGAGTATTTGATTGCGATAAAAGATAAGTGGCATAAAGAGTTTCCAAGTTTAACGATAGAGGAAATAGGACAATCTTTTAAACTAAGCAATACATTTTGGGTGCCCACCAATTGGAGAGAATCACACCTGAAACTGATTAGGAAAGTCTATATAACCAATGCTAGTGTATCTAGATGGTATGGATCTAATTTAACATGTCCCAGGTGTAGAGCAGAGAAGGCAGATATTACTCATTAGTTTTGGTTCTGTCCAATGGTTTGCCAGTTATGGAGACAAATTAATTATTGGTTAAAGAGGAAGCTTCTTATAGAGTTTGATATTCAAATTTTTTCTAGTAAAATATTTAGAAAAGCATAAAGATAATGATGTAATCAATACAATAATTCTTGTGACCAGGAATCTAATTCTCAAGGATTGGAAATGAGCAAAAGCTCCCAAATTGGTGGCCTGTAAAAATGGGTTAATTAAACAGTGCATGCTAGAACAGTATGGCTTACGAGAGTTATCTAACTTCTATCTAGAATTTTTTTTTAAAGAAATGGAAAAAGCTAATTTTCTCATTGACTTTGGATATTCAAATACAATTGATAGCTCCTCTCAGGAATACAGAATATGTTATGATTAATATTATAGCAGGTTTATTTCCCCAAAGTTGGAGTGGAACTTAATCTAAGTGTTTTTTTTTTTGTTGTTTTGTTTTTTACCCCCGCTGCCCCCCCTCCGGGAGTGCACCCGGGGCAGAAGATGAATTTATGTTATATTGTCGGATTAGTCAATATGCATACGGAGCATAGGTTGTTGTTGAATGTATTAGTGTGTGGTGATGTTGTCTAGAATTTTCTCTGTAGTCTTCTGATTACTTTTTGTTGATTAGAATGTATCTAAATGTTAAGTTTAGATAGGAAGACATGATCATGGAAAAGTAAAGATATTATATTATAATTTATTTAGTTTATTTGTCCTGGTAGAGACACTATTCTTTGTTATAATAAAAAAAAAAAAAATTCAAGTGTCTGAAAAAATCAAAACGTGTTTTAGGGGGGCAGCGCCCTGATGAAAGGTGAGGATGCAGATTCTCCTCTAGTGATGCACTCTGCCGTGAGGGAAGAAAAAAACAACAACCTTTTTTTCTCTTTTTTTTTAGAAGTTATAAAGAATATGTGGTTATTATTGTGCTTTATTTGAATCCCAATCCCTTACTAAAAATGAAAAATAATGCCAAAAAAAAAAACAACCTATGTTATGGAACGTGCTTAGGTGTTCATGCTAGTGACAATATATTGCACACTTTGAGTATAAAAAATGGAAATTAACAACTTGACTTTCTGAAAAAAGAAAAAGAAAAAAGAAAGAGGCACAATTATCACTTTGTATAGGGGCTGTTTTAAGGTCTCTGCTCCAATACCCAACTTTTCAAGAAAATATTTTTTTTTATCTTAGACCGTTAGTAGTTCACCCTATAGTAACAGTCATTACAGTTTACTTTAGTTAACTATTTACCATATACTGTGATATTGGTCAATATGTGGGCAGCCTATTACAAAGAAAAGGTAGTAAAGAAAGTGGGACAGAGCCTTAGATCACATACAGCCTTAATTTGGTCACATATATTCTTAGAGCCAAACAGCAAACAGTAAATTAAGAAGAAGAAAAAAAAAATTAAGAAGAAACAACCAAACACGAAGAAAACAAAAAAGAACTGTTAGCTTATAAACTGCTTCAGTCTATATAAGTCATAGCATTTAGAAGTAACAATTCAAGGGAGTGGATAAATTGTATCGAAATTTATTAGTAACCCAGTTTAAGTCCAAGTGCTCTTCAACTCTCCCAGTGAACATAGATCATAGTCAAATGCATAGGAAAATGCAATTTAAGCCTGCAGATTCTGGAAAGTAGCACTTATAGTAGCGTAACCGCTATTCTATAGTAAATATTAAAAGTACTTGCGCTTTTGTCGCTTCTCTGAGCAGTCAGCGAAGCTTTTGTAGCAAGGAGATGTTGGGTCAGCTCCTCTGATCATCCTTCGTTTGCTCAAGCTGTCTCAGCTCCTTACGTTTTTGTAGGGGACAAATCACTTAAACTAAGTGTTAGACTGGCTGTTGTCCAGATGAAAGCCTCAAGCCCCGTGTGTTGAAAAAACCCCAAGGTTTCAGCCGGTCTGGGGGTAATGTGAGTCTGAACCCCTTTTGGCTCCCTCTGGTCAGGTAGTTCTTGATCCCTTAGCGGTAACAGCTGATTGAAACAGAGATAAGCGAGATACCTCCCTCTCTCCACTTACAAGTCAGCTCCCACCTCACTCTATGCGATAGGGAACTTCCACTCCGACGGCATTCTCTTGGCCCCTTGTGTGCAGGTATTCTCCTGTGGAGGTGGTCGTTTGCCACAGTTTCACTCGATTCTTTCCAGCGAAACAGCAAATCCCTCCTTAGTTATTCAGAGCCGGTGGTTAACTGGGCACTATGGCAGTGGCTCCAGCTACTGAGCTTTGATCAGCTTAAATGGGCTTCCCCGTCTTACCCTTGTCAGAGGGGTGATGTCCTAGGGAGTAAACCGAGTACTCCAACAACGGGCCGTAGCGGTAGTTTGATCTTTCACAAGCTCCTTCAGGCAGCACACCAACTTCGCGTGCTCCGTCTAGCTCCTCCTACAGGAAGCCCCATTCTTTGTTATAATAGTTAGAGATATGTTACAATCATGGTATAATTATGTGTGGCATCGCAGAAATGTTATTTGCAAAATATAAGTACTAAGAATGTATTATAAATTCTGTATATTTGGAAGATGTGAACAATAAAGCTTGTTATAAAAAAAAAAGAAAAAAAAAAAAGAAAAGGACCACTTTTGGACCCACAGTCTACTGAGACCATGGGGCCGATTTATCAAGGGCCGAATGGCCCCTGATTTCCCTGTTTCCATGCAAACCTTCACTCACAGACCTATGTAACATTGCTATATTCTCTATATTTATTGGTCCCACTTCAGGGCCCAGACTCAGTCTCCATTACAGTCTCCATTGCATAATGATAATGGAGACTGTGGAGGGCTTTTTCTTACTTTTCTTCTCTCATCTAGCGGATGGCCAATGGCTGTTGGAGGGATGCAGGCAACTGGGCAGGACAGGCAAGTAAAAGTTAGACAGTGAATGAGCAAGGTGATGTTTATGCTTGCTGTCATCAGTTTCTCTGGGTTTACTATTTATAGGTATGTGTTTCAGTAAAAATGTTTTTGTTTTATTCTATAAACTACAGACAACATTTCTTTCAAATTCCAAATAAAAATATTATCATTTAGAACATTTATTTGCAGAAAATCACAACTTGTCAAAATAACAAAAAAGATTCAGTGTTTTTAGATCTTAAACAATGCAAAGAAAATAAGTTCATATTAATTCTAAGCAACACAATACTAATGTTTTAACTCAGAAAGAGTTCATGAATCAATATTAGGTTGAATAAACCCGATTTTCAATCACAACTTTGATGTATCTTGGCATGTTCTCCAGCAGTGTCTCACATTGCTGTTGGGTAATTTTATGCCACTCCTGGTGCAAAAATACAAGCAGCTCAGCTTTGTTTTATTGCTTGTGACCATCCATCTTTTTCTTGATCACATTCCAGAGGTTTTCAATAGGGTTCAGGTCTGGAGATTGGGCTGACCATGACAGGGTCTTGATCTGATGGTCCTCCTTCCACACTTTGATTGACCTGGTTGTGTGGCATAGAGCACTGTCCTGCTGGAAAAAACAATCCTCTAAGTTTTCAGAGCAGAAGGAAGCTAATTTTCTTCCAGGATAACCTTGTACGTGGCTTGATTCATGCTTCTTTCACAAAGATAAATCTGCCCGATTACAGGTCATCTTCTCTGATTGATCCAATTTTCAGCCTTGCCCAACACATGCTTGTTTAATGGTTAGACGGAGACCTGTAGATGCCTACAAGCCACTGTGTCTCACAGCCACTAAGAAATGTAAAGGACGCATAAATCAAGCCATGTACAAGGTTAACCTGGAAGGAACTTGCATCCTTCTGCTCTGTCTATGTTCCCCACTGTTATATATGCTGTAATATTGTTTGCCCCAAGACCTAGAGCATGAAAGTGAAAACTGAGAGAACATCAGTCTTTAAAAAATAAAGTTCCACTACAACTCCTCTTACGAGAATGCATCTGCACTGGGCATTAGAACAGTGAAAAACAAAGCACACACCATATTCACAGGAGGAGGCACTGTAGTCAATACCTTGTTATAAAAATGGCTGTCCTAATTTTGATGGCGCTAACTTGAATCAGGGAATTATACCAGTATTTGTGCATTTTTTCTTCTGTGCCATAGGTGATTCAGCCAATGAAAAGTTCACAGATTGCTTGACTCATTTACAAGCGTATAAGCCATATATTCAGCACCAGTGTAGCCTGTGCCAGCTGCTAGACCTCACATCAAAGCCCCATAAATATAGTAACAACAAACCATAGCAGCAGCACCAGGAGTCCTTCACCATAGGATTTTATTCAAGTGCACAAAGTACATGCAACGTTTCAGACAGTGCTGTCCTTAATCATGCCTAGCAGCTGGTACAGGCTACACTGGTGCTGAATAGTTGGCTTATACTAGATAATTTACAAGAGTACCCACTCCTGTCGCGCTGCCAAACTGCACAGATCCTGGCACATTCAGGTAAACAGAAAATCAAAGCACTTTTGTAATTAAATGGAGTGATCAGTAAACCTTTCATTGGCTGAACTGCCCCTTGGCATAGAAGGAAGCCATGGGAGCCTCTGTATAGTAATTATACTTGCAGAATGCATTTAAACCATACACTATGAGCAAACAATTCATGTTTACTGTGCCTTTAACTAAAATGGTTATAAGCATTCATGTGATGATATAATTTAGGAAAAAACTAAATCAATCTTGCATACAAGCAAACTGTATAGTAATTTATTAAATATTCTGCAAAATATGTAAGGGGTAGTACAAATAATATAATTATTATTATTATTATTATTATTTTTTGCAATGTGCCAATAAATTCAGCACTATGCAGGGGGTTGAATGAATAAACACAAGATAGGGAAGCGTAATACTAACCATGCACATATTAAATGCATAAAACAGTTGACTACAATACTATGAAAAAATTTGTCCTATTTATTTTAAGATTGTTACAGTTTTAGAGCACTGTCATACTGTTCCTTCTGCAGCTTACTTTTCAGACTGAACCCAGGAGCTGCCCACACACAAACTCCGCCTATATTCCACACCAACTCCATCCAAAGTACCCCCCCAACCCTGTCTATGTTGCCAATGATACACTTGTGACTCCATCCCTCCAGTTGTGACTTCACACGTTAAACACCCTGGCTCCTCCTACAGGTCTCCTTTACATAGCCTAAATCTCACAGTCCTGAACGGTGTCAGTGAAATATCTGGGGGTAATTAGTAGCAGTAATTGGGCATACTGGACCTAGCTCATCATCCGTCTGGCGCCAGATTTCCCGCATGGCTATTTGGAAATGTGGAGAAATGGCTTACAACCCCAGCACATCTATGATAAACGTTTAACATTTGTCATGTAATCATGCAAAATGGCTTAAAGGGATATTGTACACCAGATTTGTCTTTGCATAAATGTTTTGTAGATGATCCATTTATATAGCCACCTGGGAGTGCTTTTGTAACAATGTATAGTCTTGCTTATTTTTTAATAACATTGTGCTAATTTTCAGACCCGTAACCAAGCCCCAAAGTATCAGATGTAGACTCAAGTCTACAGATTGCTGCTTGCTCTGTTTGTGTAATGGGTCTATTAATATGCAGGGGAGGGGAGGATTGTCTGCTCTTCCTGCTTTCTCAACCCATTGCAATGTGTGTCCCAGCCTAACTCCATTAACAGTGCTAAACTGGGAGCTTCTTGGTATGTTTTTAAAAGGGTTTACACTTTTTTTTACATCAATATCTGTGTATATTCTTTTTTATAGTAGTGTCTGTTACATGCAGTTATATGAAAATGTATGCATACTGTCCCTTTAAATGCCTATCGTGATTATTCTCATTTGCATCATACAGCTATACAGAGGAAGAACAGAAAAACTTTCTGTATCATGTGGTTTTCTTTCAGAATATATATTTGTTTGTGTTGTCATTTACCATATAACATGTTTGAATATGCCTAACCTAAGCTTGTTTCGCCTTGTTTTTACAATAATGTACTAAGGAATATTGATTTTGTCATCCATTTCTCTGAAAGCAAAACAGACTGCTGTGACATCACAAATCTTTTAGCAAAATGTGAACTAGCATTTATTTTGACAGTGTTTTGACACATGATGGAATTGTAATTTAAAAAAAAATTGTACTTCAAGAATAAAAATATTGTATTTCCATAAATAAAATTTTATTTCATGATTCAGATAGAGAATACAAGCATAAAAAAGTTTCCAATTTACTTCTATTATCAAATTTGCTTTGTTCTCATGTTATTCTTTGTTGAAGAGATATCTAGGTAGGAAGCGTGCACATGCCTGAAGCACTACATGACAGAAAATATTACTGCCATCTAGTGCTCTTGCTAATCTATAACACTGTGGCAAAACTGTTGCCATATAGTGCTGCAGACATGTGCACTCTCCTGAGCTTACTTTCCTGATTATCAACAAAGGATAAAAAGAAAACAAAGAACATTTGATAATAGAAGTCAATTGGAAAGTTGTTTAAAATTGTATGGACTACCTGAATCATAAAAGAAAAATGTTGGGTTTTATGTCCCTTTAAAGATGTGTATTCCTAAAAAAAATGTTGCCTCCAAAAACAAGATTGTACTTCCAAAAAACAAATTGTACTTTTAAAAAAAAAAAAAAAAAAAATAATAATAATAAAATGGTATTTAAAAAAAATAAAAATTGTATTTGTATTTAAAGATTTGTAAAAAAAAAAATGTTTATTATTCCATATCTATAACCTTATCCTGTTCTCATTGGGAGATTTACAATAAAAGCTCCAATTGAGATGAATCCCATTAAAGAGGTGACCCAAGCAGTTATATTCCTGAATTCTGTTTCTAGACAGGTATGTATCTTAATAATTTTTAAATGTATCTTAGGTATTGGCATTCACCACCTCCTTAGGCAATGAGTTCCACTATTTGATTTCTCTTACAGTGAAAAACACGTACGTTGGAGGAGATTGAATTTCCTTTCCTCCAGCCTTAAATTGTGACCACTTGTCAAAAACAATTTCCTTGGAATAAAGAGAGCTTACCCCAACTCTGTACACAGGCCTTGAATATATTTATATGAAGTAATCATATCACCTCTCAATCACCTTTTTTCTAGAGAGAACAGACCCAGTTTGGCTAACCTCTTCTCATAGTTTAAATTCTCCATTCCCTTATTAGCTTTGTGGCCCTTCTCTGAACTTTTTCTAACTCTGCAATATTTATTTATTTTTTAGATTTTTTCAGAATTGCACTCCCTACTCAAGGTGAAGTCTTACCAGGGATTTATATAGTGACAGATTTATTCCTTCCTCCCTTTCATCAATGCATCTTTAAATACCTGTTATTATTTTATAAGCCTTAGAAACCACTGCTCTGCATTGTGCACCCATCTTTAGTCCCATTTAAATAATACTTCCAAAATGTAGAGCCTTACATTTTCCAGTATTTAATCTAATTTTCCATTTACTAAGCCATTCTTCCAATTTTTGTAAATCCCCTTGTAAAGCAATTTCATCCTGCATTGACCTTATAACTTTACACAACTTTGTATCATCTGCAAAAATATAGATGTTGCTATCTAATCTTTGCTCCAAGTCATTAATAAAACTTTTAAAAAGAACAGGACCCAGTACTGATCCCTGGGGGACTCCACTAATGACCTTTGTCCAATGTTAGTATGATCCATGTACTACTACTTGTTGCTCCCTGTCTTTTTCCAGTTATTTATCCATGAGCTAACATTTTTATCTATTCCCTGTCCCTTCATTTTGTACATTAATCTTTCATGTGGCACTATATCAAAAATGTTTTCAAAATCCAAGGATATCACATCAACTGATTCCCCTATATCTATATCTCTACTTACGTCTTTGTAGAATCTAATAAGATTAGTTTGACATGATTAAGCTGATCAGTTCCTATAATCTTGTTTTCACTAATATACTAATTAGGGATGCACTGACATTTCGGTCGCAGAAACGTTTCGGCCAAAAATTGCATTTTTGACTATTTTGTTTTTCGTTTTTTTTTAACCTGTTGCTTTTGGTAAATTTATTGTGTAGCATATTTCAAATGTTTAGATGCTAGCCTAGAACTGTAGTTTGACTTACTGTTTTGCATATAATAATAGTTTTCTAGGACTATACTTTATTTTGGATAATTGATAAAAAAAACTGTTAAATCTGATTGTTACACAGCACTAAATAAAGAATAATACAGTATATTGATATTTAGCATTGTTTTAAGTAGGGATGCACCAAAATTTCGGTCACAGAAATATTTTGGCCGAAAATGGCATTATTGTTTTTTACCTGTTTTTTTTTTCTTGGTAAAATTATTGTGTAGCATATTATTGTTTTAAGATATTTGTGTTACTTTCAATATAAGTGTGGTTATTTTATTTTATTTGCTTGCAGGTTTTCAATTCAGCTTCATTCATTAAATAGTCTAATTAAAAAAAAAAAAAAAAAAAAATATTTTAAAATAATTTGAAAAACAAGACATTTTTGGTTTCGGTTTTCGGCCATGTGCATCCTGGATTTCCAGGTTTGGTTTCGGTCCAGAATTTCCATTTCAGTGCATCACTAATATTCATCTTTATAATACCTTATAATCCTTGCAAGTATCTTACCCACTACAAATGTCAGACTAACTAGTATATAGCTTCCTGGATCAGCCCTACTTCCCTTTATAAAAAGTGGTTTAGTACTTCAGCCTTCTCCCTGTTTCTTTTTAAAATGTGGGAAGGGTAACATGATTTAGTAACTATATTTTCCTTCTTAGATTATTTGCCATTTATATACGTACAATTTTGGCTAATTTGATTGCTTTTTTGCATTATATTTATATATTTGGAATCTTGAGTCTGTACTATTTTCTTTGAATAATTTAAATGCCCTACGTTTTTTCCCTAATTTCTATTAACACGTTTTTAGTTAGCCACAGTGGCTTGGATTTATTTCTTTTACTTTTATAACCATGTGGTATGTGTTGCTGTGCATATTATTTTAATCCCTTCCCCTTGGCCTTAGCGTCATTAGGACGGCATGGTACATCCTAGCTGCTTTGCTGTCCCGAAGCCATAGCGGCTTAGTAAATGGGATCGTGGACTAGAGGACGTGTCTAGTGTCATAGGCACTCCCCTCAGATCCGATCCCTCCCATCATTAATATCACTCAATCACATGTCCGATCGCGTAATTTCAATTTTTACTTATTTGTTATATGTTCTTTGAGAACATTTAAAGAACCAGATACATTTAGCTTTATACAGGGACATCAGTCATGGAGTAAATACTTATTAGTACAATATTCTCTGTATTCTTGTAATATTCTTCTCCAGGTATTTAAAGTTTTTCATATTTTTTACTGCCCTGTATATGAAAACTGAAGTCTATATTTAATAAAAGGAATTTCTATAATATAAATATTGCTTTAGTGGTTAAATGTTAAAGACTAAACACAGGTAGAAACAAGTAGCAACTGTTTTTTGTTTCTAAACATGTTTTTAAATAAACCCCATATCTTTAGGTATTACACAAAATAATGAGTAAGTATGAATCAACCAATACAATTTTAACCCCTTAAAGACTTGGCATATCAGTCTAAAGCTTGCCCAAAATCATTTTTAGCATTTTTGCCATCACTCCATTTAAACAGAAATAGAGCCTTGTTTTTTTTTTACTTTTTTTGTTAACTTTTTCACAAACTTTGGGGATCTCACTGAAATTATTTACATACCGCATGTGCAGTCATAACACAAATGAATGTAAAAGCTTCTCTGGGATTCCCTTTGTTCATAAATAGTAAACATTTGTGGCTTTGCCATTGCTTTTTGGTAATTAGAAGGCTGATAATTGCAGCTGCGCACCACACATTTGCAATTCCTGGCAGTTATGTGGTTAATCAGGTAGCTTGTAAGGTTAAGTTTAGCTGTAGTGTAGACATTACCCTCCCACCTGATCCTTCCCACCCCTTGATCCCTATCTGATCATTCCTAAACAGCTCTCTTCCCTCCCTCACACCCCACTGGTTGCCACCATCTTAGGTCTTGGCAGACAGTTTGCCAATGTGAAGTTTTAGTCCTTTTTTTAAAAAAAATAAATATTTCTTTTATTATTATTTTCTACAGTGTAGTTTTACCCCTTTACCTTCCCACCTCCCTGATCCCTCCCAAAAAGCTCTCTAACCCTCCCCGCTCTAACTAACTTCTGCCATTGTAGGTACTGGCAGCTGTCTGCCAGTACCCAGTTTTTTTTATCCATGTAACTCTTTATTTACATTAAACAAAATCTGTAGTGTAGCAGGCCCCCTCATTAACCCCCCTCCAAGTGATCCTTTTCCCTACCCTCTATTCCCCTCTCCCTCCCTCATTCTGCCTTCCTCCCGCTTTCAGTATTGATTTTTTTTTTCCTGCAGTATAGCGGTCCCAATCATACCCACCCCTCCCTCCCCCCCCCCCAGCGATGGGACACCCAACCTCCTCCCTCCCCTCCCACACCACCGATTGGCATCAACAGTACCCAATGCAGAAAGGGACACAAAGGGTCTCCCTCTGCATTGGTCTCTCCTTGCATTGGTCTCTCTGAACATCTATTTCTGCAAAAATAGTGCAATCTTGCCACCGTTAGAGAGATTGCGGCAGAGGCCCAGGACAGCAACACGTACCCTGATCTTTAAGGGTTTAAAGGTACATAAAATTCCTGCTGCATATCATTAGAGCAAAGATTACAAGTGGAGCGCCACCCATATCACGGGCCCACACTAAGAATAGTACACAATCTTATATTACAAAAAAAAATATTACCAGAGAAGGTTAGCGCGATTCAACATTTTTTAGCATGTCCTATACATTTAATCGATATTTGGGCCACGCTTAACATTGCTCAAATTACAAACAGCACTAAAAAGACCTGAAGTAAAGTGTTAGGGCTACAATAAAAATATATAAAAACACATAAAGTATTTCCCTCATATTTATAAATATTAAAAGAAAAAAATGTGTCTATTAAAATAAATGTTTAAAAAGTGTTTAAAGGCATATGGTATATAACAAGGTGTTGAATTAGAAAGGGCTCAAAGGTGTATATATATTTATATATATATATATATATATATATATATATATATATATATATATATATATGTGTGTGTGTGTGTGTGTGTGTGTGTGTATTTGCATGTGTGTATTGTGACAAGATTACTTATTAACAGAGGAAACACTCTCAGACCTTCAGTGTAGCTTGCCTAAATTCTCCACCATATGTGACAAGACTCCTCTTGTATCTTGTCCTGGGACTTTACACTGCTACATAGTCTTTTAGGGAATATGGTTCTACACACACAGTAATGGAGTTCAAGCAGCAGGCTACCTGTTTATTTTGTATGTCACAAGCAATACAAACCACAACTGCAAAAAAAAATAAAAAAATCTACTCATCTAGGCACTAACTAAACATAAAACAATGGTTTCTAACTAGTGTCAGTCAGCTAGTCTGGAACTGGGAAAACTAACATGGAACAGAGTTAAAGGGACAGTCAACACCAGAATTTTTGTTGTTTTAAAAGATAGATAATCCCTTAATTAGCAAGTCCCCAGTTTTGCATAACCAACACAGTTATAATTATACACGTTTTACCTCTGTAATTACCTTGTATCTAAGCCTCAGCAGACTGCCCCCTTATTTCAGTTCTTTTGACAGGCTTGCATTTTAGCCAATCAGAGCTGTCTCCATGGTAAATTCATGTGCATGAGCTCAATGTTATCTATATGAAACACGTGCCCTCTAGTGGTGAAAAACTATCAAAATGCATTTAGATTAGAGGCAACCTTCAAGGGCTTAGAAATTAGCATATGAACCTCCTAGGTTTAGCTTTCAACTAAGAATACCAAGAGAACAAAGCTAAATTTGAAACATGAAAGTTTTTTTTGGACTTGACTGTCCCTTTAAAGGCAAAATATTTTTACCTTAATGTATAGGGCTTTCAAACAACAGACAGCTTCTCTCTTGTCTGCAGTGAGGTAGTGAATGCCCTGAACTATCTCAGACTTTATAGCTGCATTATTACATACCGGGAACCCCTGGGAGTTCGAAGTAACGGGAAGGGGACTTGACCGTTGGAGGAATTAGGCCTTGGGTGTGATTGGTTATTTACTGTAGGGGGCGGGCTTAGCACGCGCTGTTACGCATTTAAAGAAAGAGCGGGAGAATCTGTCATCAGAATAATTATCAAACCTTTCTAGAAAGTGCTGTGCTCAGTTAGTAATTCTGCGATGTCGCATTTTGATGCGATTTTTGACCAACTTAAGTTGGAAGCTGCAAAAATGGGCCCTACCTGGCTCGAAGAAAAATTACGTCCATTGCTTAGCCCGGTCGTCGAACCCAGAGTGGATATCGTTGAGGTGGCTCCGAAAACATCGAGGCGTTCGAGGCCTCCAGTTCGTTCTGATGCTGAAGGGGGTAATAGCGGTCGGAGAAAATCCAGCCCCAGTCCGGGGTTAAAGGCGTCTGTGAGGAAGAAGTCAAGTTCGAGCTCCGGAAGTCGGCAGACCGGAGCGGAGTTTGCTGATAATGTGACGCAGTCCGGGAGCACTTGTTCCATTACGGAACAATTCACTGAACCTGTAATGAAGGGTGATTCTTTGCCTAAGGGTAAGACGGCCAATTTAGGCCAGAAAGTAGTAATTAGAGGGAAAAAGCAAGCTAGTAAAAGTGACGGCCCGCCGAGGCCTATTTCTCTGTGTGAGGGTAATGAACAAGCGAGTATATGTAGTTTAGGTAGCGCCTTAATGAAAAAGAAAGGTGAGGGTTTGATTGTATCAGGGCCGATTGAAATACCTCAGGCAGTTTCAGAACAGTTACATAATGTTTCTAAGTCGGCTCATTTTTTAAGACCTTGCAATAATACGGAAAATCAGGCTTATCGGGTGTTAGACGAGAGGGTTGAAAGGCCTGAAGCCAGCGATAGTCATCATGATACCGAGGTTGATAACGGTGTGGTAGAATTAGATTTATATTTAGATTCTTCTGAGGAGGATTTTATTCCTCCTTCTCCCAATGTAGTTAACACTATTAGCCAGTTTAATACGTCAGTCAGGGTCACGGGTGATCCAGTTTTAAAGGGCGAGTTAAGAAATTTGAGGGATAGGAATGTTGAAGTAATTAAAAATCTACCTGTCACTAATGATGTTTTTCTTTTAGATGGGAATGAAACTGGGTCACGGCCTGAGAATTCCCAGGGTCTTTTAATGGTGGGAAATGACGGCCTAAGTGGGGAGGCTTATGGCCTTCAGGAATCTTGGACGGAAAATATCAGGCTGGATATTGAGGACGGCGTTCCAGGGGTGGAACGTTTTAATGCAAAGGGAGAAGAAACAAGGGTGAGTACGGCCAACAATTTTAATTTTGGTCTTCAGGGCATGATGGGTCAGAGTATTAATAATACATGTCATAGCTCGGTTAACTCTGTTCAACGTCCAAACAGGTCTGGGATTGGGAGAATACAAGGTAGAGGTAGACAACGCAAGAGGTATGGGGATTTAAGGGGAGAAGGGTTTGAGGTCCCATCAGCTAAGAAGGGTAAGGGTGTTTCAGTGGATAATAGGTTGGGTATGTCTACAGCTAGTAGGGGCATTGGAATTTGGGCACCTTCTGGGGGTTTGTCACATGTTTCTTTTTTACAGACGGAAAAAGGGCAGCAATTAATGACTAACACGGATCCCAGGGCTACTGGTTTCCAGAATACAGAGAAGGTTACGGCTGCAACTCAAAGGATTCAGTCTGCAGTGCCTCAGGACCCGAGTACAGGTAATGAGGGATCCGGTGTTGTGAATCTGAATGTGGGGGTTGATACAGTTGGTGTGCATGCTGATCCCTTATCTATAACTGTTGTAGCAGGTTTAAGGGACTTGTTAGCCAAATTAGAAGGAACAAAAGTCACGGGGGGAGTCGCCAATTCATGGGTTCCCACAGAATTGGTTAACCAAAATAGGGTATTAGGGATTGGTGGTGAGGGAATAAAGGATGTAGGGTCAGTACCTCAATCTCAAATGGTCGGTTTATCTCAGCAAAAGGGGACTAATGTTGATAACAAAACGGATGGGGGTCCTGAGCTGAAGATTGCTGACACGGCTTTGGCCAGGTCTTGTTTGTGATCTATTGGGCCTTTGGGCATGCATTTGACGGTAGAGTTAAGAGAAAAGATTTACAAGAGAGATTTTATTGAATTATTTTCCCTCCTTCCTCTTGATCAGTCTTTTGAGATACCTGAAGATTCAAAAAAGGATTCGGCCAAGAAGGAAGAGGAGGAAAGGAAAAGACGTTACAGAAAATTACCAAAAACATTTACTAACTGGTTCCAGGCTTTTGTTATTTATGCTAGTGTATTTGCTGTTAAGTTCCCGGATCAAGGAGCGGCCCTCTTTTGTTATTTAGATGAAATTGCAGCTGCTCAGAGAACATATGGTGGTATGGCTTGGTGGTATTATGATGAACAATTTAGACAACGTTTGTCGGTTAAGCCTGAGATGAAATGGGATGATCGTGATATGGGTCTATGGCTAAAAGTGATGACTCCGTTAAGGTCTTCGCAGCCCTTTCGAGGGAGTGCCGGCGGATCTCTTCAAAACGGTTCGTCGGCAACAGCCAAAAAAGGTTTCTGTTTTGCTTTCAATGAAAAGTTCTGTAAATGGGGAGCATCATGTAAATTCAGACACGAATGTTCTGGGTGTGGTGGATCCCACCCTTCCAGTAAGTGTTTCAAAAAGAACAAATTGGGAGGAACACAGGAGCTCCCTGAAAAAGGGACTAACTCCGGTGAGGCTAAGCGGGATGGAGCTGTGGCTCGTACTTTACGCTAAACAGAAAGGTTGTGGTGATAAGGCCTTGTTGTTGCTACATGGTTTTGAGTTTGGTTTCAGAATTCCATCTTCGGGAGGCGTTGTTCATTACAGGGGTAACCTTAAGTCTGCTAGGGAATGGCCTGAGGTTGTTAGGAGTAAGCTTGAGAAGGAGGTTTCTTTGGGTCGAATGGCAGGTCCTTTTAAAATATCTCCTATCCCCCATTTGCGTATTTCTCCTTTAGGAGTGGTTCCTAAGAAAGAGCCTGGTAAATTTCGTTTAATTCACCACTTATCATTTCCAAAAGGTGGATCTGGTAATGATGATATTCCGGATGAATTATCGTCTGTGTCGTATACATCATTTGACATGGCGGTTAAGTTGGTCAGAGAGGCTGGGCAATTCGCTTTAATGGCTAAAATAGATATTGAGGCGGCTTTTCGGTTACTTCCAGTTCATCCTTCTTCACATTATTTGCTGGGATGTTGCTTTGAGGGTTTTTTCTACATTGACTTATGTCTCCCGATGGGTTGTTCTATTTCTTGTTCTCTGTTTGAATGCTTTAGTTCATTTTTGGAATGGGTTGTTAAATTCAGGTCTGGATTTTCTTCAGTAGTTCATTATCTGGATGATTTTCTTTTTGTTGGTCCCCATGATTCGGACGTTTGTTTGAAATTAAGGGATTGTTTTTATTCAATGGCATCTAATTTTGGGGTTCCTATTGCAATGGAAAAATCTGAGGGTCCAGTTACGGCCCTTAAATTTCTGGGTATTACAATAGATTCTGAAAGTATGGAATGTAGGCTGCCTCTGGAAAAGATTGTGGATTTGTCAGAAATGATTCAGCAATTTTTGGCGGTCCGTAAGGTGACTTTGAGAAAAATGCAATCTT
>NC_069504.1:290510536-290645905 GCF_027579735.1 Bombina bombina
CTGTTTTGCTTTCTTCATAACTTTCCTTTATTTGTAATAAAGTACTATTGTGCTGAAGGTCATTCCCTGATTATGATTATCATTACCATGTAACAGTAGAACAGTAAATACATACACAGAGTCAGTCTTGTTATAAAGGGCTGTTCATTTATGTGGTCCCTTTTATGTGTGTGAAGATTAAGTCACACAGAAACTATGATTACAAATGCAGCAGGAACCTAAAAGGGCTCATGCTAAAAAAAATAAAACAAATGAGTAAATTAGATAGTCAAGAGGTCTTGAATTTAAACTTATTTTAAGCTTTGATTAGATTTATTATTTGTGGTCCTTAACAAATTTAGCATAAAAACAACATTGGGAAAAGGTGATTTGTAAATGGAATTTCACAACAGACATAATCAGTTTCCTGATTCCTATTTGTTTTGCAGGTTTAGATAGTATGTGGACATTTGCAACAAATTAAAAGAAGATAAAATAATCTGTATCATTTTAATCATGTAATCACAAGGTAGAAATAAAATATTTTTTGCAAATTTAACAAAAAGAAAATAACTTTATTTATTTTTAATTGTATTTATTTTTATTTATTTATTTATAACTATTTTTTTTTTTAAATGAAACTAAGATTTTGGTTTAGTAACATAACAATATATTTATTGAAGCAAAATGATACTTTGGGTAATATTTATATCTTATACCTTGATGTACTTTTGCAATTCAATTTTTAGCACTTTGACATTCCAAGAACTATAATATCTGAATATGAATTTGAAAATGCTGTGAATTTAGAAGTATGTAGGCGATATTGCATACATTTAAAAAGATTCTGTGAGCAATATGAGATCATTTAAGCCACATATCTATTTTTATATGACATTATACCGCACTGTATCAACACTTTTAAGGATCACTGCAATAGTAGGACATTTTACAGAAATTATTTCCTGAATGTTGAGAACGGTAACTATATCATAAGTGAAAATCCATTAAATATTGTGATTAAAGATTTAGAACCTTGGGGCCAGCATTGATTTGTAAATGTAAAATTATGTATAGCTATACTTTACTAGTTTTAGAGTTTGTAATATGGTTATGAGACAAAACAGTTAGAAGTATGATATGGTAGTATGACACACGCCTATACCCACACTGCCTTAGTCAAGAGACATCAAGGGCACATATCATATTCCTATTCAACAGGGGACATTTATAGGCTGCAAGGAAGATAAGGCCCATAGGATAAATCATTGTACACATATTTAAGTTTGCAGAAATGTCCAAATAAAGGGAAAAGTGCTCATATAAAATACAAATCAATCAATAAAAAACAAATTAGATACATTTTTTGTGTAATTTTTCATAGCGTGCATGGTAAACAACAGAATTGGAGTCATTATTTCCTAAATATTTTCAACCGAATCTATTGTTCAACATATAGCATCAGTTCTTCCTAAAACAGCAACTTTTAGCATTTTATAGCTATATTATTTAATACAATCTTACTCATAATTAGAAGAGAAAACTTGTTTCACTTTGCCCCACATCGCAATTTATGCACATAAAACTATTACAGACATGTTCAAATTATATACATTTCTGATTTTGTGAAGGGAGCTCAACATATTTTGACAATGTTTTTACCCTCCTACTCTTGTACAACAACAAATTAAAATTAAATTAAAAAACTCCAGACTTAAGATTCTATCCTTAAAAATCAATGGGTACATAATTTCACAAAATATAACAGCCATACTATTAAATTTTATTTATTTAGTTACTTGTTTTTTTATTAGCTCAGAGAAGAAATGATCTATAAGCCCTCATATCATCAACACATCTAAAGGAGGCTAATGGTTGGTGCCGGCTGACCATTATTACTATGCTAATCACTTGAAAGCTCTGAGGAGATGAAACCCCCTATTTGAATGGTCCCCCCGCCCTTCAAATGTTAAGTCTCCAAAAAGTTGCAAGAACACTCACAATTTGGTATCTATCATTAATGACAACCACCTGGCAGATTGCTGGAGAAAGGACTGCTCATTTGAAAGAGGAGGATTGCTTTTTTGAATCAGTGGTCTCATTTATTTTTTTGGACAATAATTCGGTCAGGTGATCACTACTTCCATGCTAATCTCCTGATTATTCTACAGTGACTCTTTCCTCTAACACAAAATCTCAAGTTGTTGCTGCAGATAATCACCATTGTACTGCAATCTTCTACATCATATAGGGCAACGTATTGGGCTGCATTAGGGGCTTTTCTTTTCAATGTCACTAGCAATGAGGAAATGTCCCTTTCTATGGGTACTTCCTTGTTGTGTCGGACATCATCATGTGTAGTGTGAAGATGTCACATGCTACGGCCAAGGAGGCAGTGGGAATATGGAAGGATGTTTGATCTCTCCCAGGAACGCACTGGGAACAAAAAATAGGCCCAGGCTTTTAAAGTCGGAGCAGCCCACATCAGGTAGATGTCGGTCAGCTAGGTAGCCATAATAGACCAGAACTCTCATTCTGCAGCACCTCTGCTTAACAGCCAGACAGAAAATGTACTTTCTGCTTTACAAAATAGGCAGATGTAACAGCTTTCCTATTGTTATCTATATTAAGAGAGGATGGGGCCTCTATATAGCAGCAAGACCCACATAAGACCCCGGCAAACTGGGCATTTGCCCTGTATTCCCTATCGCCAGTCTGGACCTGATCTCTCCTCATTCACCAATCTTGCAGAAGTGCTCTGTGTAGGAGAATAACACAGTGTTGTCTTTCGTAGAGATCAGGGAATACATAGAATGACGCCATATTGTCCATTGCATTGGACAGGTTTTCATTTGCATTGGACAAGTATTAATACGTTTATAGTACTTTAGCTACAAATCACCTCAGTGTTTATTTTTTAATCAGCAATATGAGTTTGTAAACTATAGGATTTCTATAAATAATATACAAACTAGTGTAAGAGGGCACCCTCCTCGAACAATTTATCAAAAGATTTCCAGCCCCAGCTGCTGCAGCTTACTAAGAAATCTCCTGGTATCCTGGTAGGTCTTTCCGGCCTTGAAAGTCCCAAAGTCTTAAAAAATAACTTATAAAAGTGGAAGACCACAATTCTCATACAGTGTCCTCAAGCATGTGCCCACATTCATCCAAATAAGAAAGATGGAGTGATTTAGGTGTTCTGATTACCCATGCTGCTCCCTGTGAATAGTGGTGGCTCCTCTTCTCCAATTCCACACTAAAAAAGAAAATGACAACAAGGGCACCACATGGCCATGTACAGCCTGTGCATTGACTCAGTAAAGAGTAATAAAGTAACACACTCACATGTGGTTGAGAACACACAGGTGCCGAAAAGCACAAGCTGGGACTTCTCAGCTGCCCAGCTGACTGATCTCCCCAGGGCAGCAGGAGTCCAGGATCTCAAAACTTCACCAGCAATCACCAGTTGTTCAATGCTCAATTCACATGCAGAGACAAGTGCAGCAAACAGTGGCAAGAGTGTATATCAATATAAAAGTGGTTTATTAAAAACAATCTTAAAACAAGCAACACGTTTCCCAGCCCTGTTAGGTTGTTTCATCAGGCTATAAAAACTGTATAACAACTCTTGCTACTTATACACCAACATATCAATACATAACTGCTACATTAATGGCATCTGTATGAAGCCCCAAATCACACATTTATAATTTCTATAGTTTCACATTAAGTCAGCAACTCTATTTATTCATTACACCCATATTTAGTTGTTTTTCATCTATATTTCTTTTAACATCCTTGCATATTCATTTTCCATTTATATCACACTAGTTTCACACTTTCTCATATTTTTACATTTACAACATGTATTTTTCTATTGATTGTGGTCGTTTTCACAAATAGGGCTGCTTATACAGTACAGCCACTCTATCACACTCTATTACTCACACTTTTATATTACATTAGTTAGTTAATTTTTCAGTTTTCACATTAGGGTGTGTCCTTTTCCTCCTATAGGGTTGATCTTTTTTTTCATACATGCAACACACATGAGTATTTCTTTATTAGTGTTTATTATTTAGTGTCTACACTTTAGCACTAGTGTAATGTTTATATATATGTGTGCTGTTTGTGTTATTTATTTTTGGGTGACCTCATCACTGCAGTTGTATGTGTCTGTTTATGTGATAGGGACTTTGGTTGTCAAGGGCGGACCATATTGTTAGGGTCAGTGTATAATCCGGAACTTCATGCATATGCAATTAATGTAGCAATTAGGTATTGATATGTTGGTGTATATGTGTTATACAGTTTTTAAACAGTTTTTATGGCCCGATGAAACAACCTTAGGGCTGAGAAATCTTTCTCATTTGCAGGGGATTAAATCCTTAGTAAGCTCAGAATGGTAAAGCAAAAATAATGTGGTTTAACAATTTAGAGCATGTAGCTTTTGCATTAGAAAACCCTTTAAAAAACATACAATTTTATCTGCTGTGTGGTATACTAAGCTTTTTTTTTTAATCGTGTTTGGGATTTGTTTTTTAGTTTGCCATTGACATCAATATAGACATAAGCTGAATTAAAGGGGTGTTAAAAAGAATAACCTAAAATGTTTAATTATGTGTAGTTAAAAAACGTTGCTATATACTTATATACTCATTATTTATTTTGTTTCCTTTTCCTGTACTTTATCTTTGAAAATTGTTGGTTTTCACTGAGTTTCTCTAAAGTAATGAGTGCTGCCATGTTTGAACTAAAGTTGCCCCTTATATGTTTTAGGGACAGGTATAAAAAGGCAATAATAGAGACTGTTCAAAAAGAGATTCCACACAGCTTTGTTTGCAAAGAGATAAATAGAAAACTAGTACAAACTTGGCAGTGCCCATTACTTTGTAGAAACTAAAGTAATTTATGGAAGCTAAAACTTTACACTTATATTTTCAATATGTAAACAAATAAAATAATTGTAAAAATACATCTACATATTATAAGGCTAATCATTGATTTTAATACATCATTATGTCTAGCCTGTACATACTGTTTAACATTATTTTAAAGAAACCAGCAACATTTGATCATAACTCAGTGAATAAACCCTGATTCAGCCTATACCCATGCAAACACTAGAGGTCATTGTTGTGGTGCAGTGCACACTTGAGCAAACATTTAGTTTTTCATGGAAATCCCAGTTTGATGCTGGTTTTTATGTTACTGTTTAATACATACTCATGTGCCTATGTTTTTCAAGCATTTCCAACTAGTGTGAAAACCAACATGTATCCCCAAGGAAATTGTGAAGAAAAAAACACCTTCCTTTTGCATCACTCTATTTAATGTGACCTTTGTGCAAATTCACAAGATGCATTTGTAGATCTAAAAGGAATCAAGCCATATTAGTGACAAGGGCTTAGATTATATGCGTCTCTCCATGTTCTTATATACTGAAGGGATTCTAAAGTCATTTTGTCTTTGCTGAATCTTAAAGAGGGCAATTTAATATGTATTTTGCTGTTTTAAAAATGTATATTCTTGTGCTGAAAATAAGCATTTTTAATTGTTTCCCATGTTCAGATTCCTGAGATAAAATTCTAAAAAGGCAAGTAGTCTCACAGAACCTTATTCTCTCCACTGTGATACAATTCTCTAAAAAGGTCCATTAGTGCTATAAAGTCCTTCACAGGATTCCCAGAAAGCAAATTTAGCTGTGTATCTTACTAAGTGGTGTAACCTATCGTTCTGTAAGAAAAGGAGAGGCACATATATATTGCAGTATACTGCTCAATACAGACTTTATTTAAAATGTATATTAAAAGTACAATATAAAAAGCATAAGATACACATTATAATTCATATAAAAATATACAGCAAAGTGACAATTTACATTAAGCTATGAAATTCTTATTTAAAGTATGCAGGAAAAATGGTATTTAATGTGCGATGGGCCCAATGTACTAAACCTGGCTGCCCACCTTTGTTGCTAAAGATAAGTGGAAACTGAACACCTGCTGCCTGGATGCACAAGGATTTTCTTATACAATGCTGTCCCCTACTCTTGTGTGACCAATCACCTGTCAATCACCCCAAATGATCACATGACCACTGCTTCTTACATTGGTGTAAGCAAGTTCGCATAAGCAAGACTGCCCCGCAAGCACTCCAGGGGCGCGATCCGATATAGATCGTAGTTTGCGGTGCAAGCAAGGGAACCAGCGTCGCCCGCAGTTTCAGCTCGCAACTCGAGCTATCCCATATATGGCGCCGTCAGATGCTAACGTGCCGTAAGTCTGACAAACCAGCGATGTCCAGAAATCTGCGCAAGTACAAATTTCTGGCGTCGCCAGTGACTTGCGGCACGTTAGAAACTGCCGGCACCTACAAAACCTGACTAAAGTCTAAATCACCCGCACTGTCTAACACGCCTCCCTAACATAGCCCGCACTGTCTAACACGCCTCCCTAACATAGCCCGACACGTCTAACCCTCTATCCGCTATCCCCCCTCACTAGCCTAACAATAAAATATGTATTAACCCCTTAACGGCCGCTACCTAATAAAGTTATTAACCCCTAAACCGGCGCCAGCTATATTAAATCTATAACCCCCTAAAGTGAGCCCCTAACACCGCCGCCATCTACCTTACCTACCCCCTAAAGTGAGCCCCTACCCCGCCGCTATCTATTTTAAAATTATTAACCCCTAATCTAATCCCCCTACCCCGCCGCCATCTATATTAAATTATTCAACCCCTAAAATACTAAACTATCCCTACCAGCATCTTCCATGAAGCGGCATCTTCAATCTTCTTACTTCGCTCCTCCGCCGCGGAGCATCCTTCTGGCACGACGACTACCCGACGAATGAGGTTCCTTTAAATGACATCATCCAAGATGGCGTCCGCCGAATTCCGATTGGCTGATAGGATTCTATCAGCCAATCGGAATTAAGGTAGAAAAATCTGATTGGCTGATTGAATCAGCCAATGAGATTCAAGTTCAATCCGATTGGCTGAACCAATCAGCCAATCGGATTGAACTTGAATCTGATTGGCTGATTCAATCAGCCAATCAGATTTTTCTAACTTAATTCCGATTGGCTGATAGAATCCTATCAGCCAATCGGAATTCGGCAGACGCCATCTTGGATGACGTCATTTAAAGGTACCTCATTCGTCGTTCAGTCGTCGGCCGGGATGGATGCTCCGCGGTGGCGGAGCGAAGAAAGAAGATTGAAGATGCCGCTTCATGGAAGATGCTGCCGGAAGGAAGAAGACTTTGCTGCCGCTTGGAGGAAGACGTCGCCGGAGGAAGAATTCTTCTTTGCCGCTTGGAGCAAGACATCGCCGGAGGAAGAATTCTTCTTTGCCGCTTGGGGCAAGACATCGCCCGGATCGGATGAGGAGTTCGGCCCGGTGTGGTGAAGACAAGGTAGGGAGATCTTCAGGGGGGTAGTGTTAGGCTTTTTTAAGGGGGGGTTGGGTGGGTTTAGAATAGGGGTATGTGGGTGGTGGGTTGTAATGGGGGGGGTATTGTATATGTTTTTAAATGCAAAAGAGCTGAATTCTTTGGGGCATGCCCCACAAAAGGCCCTTTTAAGGGCTGGTAAGGTAAAGAGCTTTGAACTTTTTTTAATTTAGAATAGGGCAGGGAATTTGTTTTATTTTGGGGGGCTTTATTATTTTATTAGGGGGCTTAGAATAGGTGTAATTAGCTTAAAAATCTTGTAATCTTTTTTTTATTTTTTGTAATTTAGTGTTTGTTTTTTTTTGTAATTTAGTTTAGTTAATTTAATTGTATTTTTAGATAGATATTTGTAGTTTATTTAATTGATTGATAGTGTAGGTGTATTTGTAACTTAGGTTAGGATTTATTTTACAGGTAATTGGGTAATTATTTTAACTAGGTAGCTCTTAAATAGGTAATAACTATTTAATAGCTATTATACCTAGTTAAAATAATTAACAATTTACCTGTAAAATAAATATTAACCCTAACATAGCTACAATGTAATTATTAATTATATTGTAGCTATCTTAGGGTTTATTTTATAGGTAAGTATTTAGATTTAAATAGGAATATTTTAGTTTATAAATGAATTAGATTAATTTAATATAAATTTAGTTAGGGGTGTTAGGGTTAGATAGAGTTAATATAGTTAACATAAATACTATAGTAACTATATTAACTATATTAACCCTAATATAATTAGGGTTAATATAGTTAATATATATAATGTAATACCTATATTAGCTATAATATACTTAGGGTTAATATAGATAACATAGCTGGCGGCGGGGTAGGTAGATTAAATTAGGGGTTAATCATTTTAATAGAGATGGCGGCTGGGTAAGGGGCTTACATTAGGGGTTAATAATATTAATATAGCTGGCGGCGGTATAGGGGGATTAGATTAGGGGTTAATATTTTTTATATAGGTGGCGGCGGTGTAAGGGGTCAGGGGTCAGATTAGGGGATAGATAAGGTAGATGACAGCGGTGTAAGGGGTTCACATTAGGGGATAGATAAGGTAGATGACAGCGGTGTAAGGGGTTCACATTAGGCGATAGATAAGGTAGATGGCGGCGGTTTTAGGGGCTCACAGTAGGGGGTTAGTTTATGTAGATGGCGGGGGGGGGGTCCGGGAGCGGCAGTTTAGGGGTTAATAACTTTATTAGGGATTTCGGGGGGGGAGGGGATCGCGGTTGACAGGTAGATAGACATTGCGCATGCGTTAGGTGTTAGGTTTATTTTCTAGTTAGTTTAGGGAGTTGGATGCACAAGGATTTTCTTATACAATGCTGTCCCCTACTCTTGTGTGACCAATCACCTGTCAATCACCCCAAATGATCACATGACCACTGCTTCTTACATTGGTGTAAGCAAGTTCGCATAAGCAAGACTGCCCCGCAAGCACTCCAGGGGCGCGATCCGATATAGATCGTAGTTTGCGGTGCAAGCGAGGGAACCGGCGTCGCCCGCAGTTTCAGCTCGCAACTCGAGCTATCCCATATATGGCGCCGTCAGATGCTAAAGTGCCGTAAGTCTGACAAACCAGCGATGTCCAGAAATCTGCGCAAGTACAAATTTCTGGCGTCGCCAGTGACTTGCGGCACGTTAGAAACTGCCGGCACCTACAAAACCTGACTAAAGTCTAAATCACCCGCACTGTCTAACACGCCTCCCTAACATAGCCCGCACTGTCTAACACGCCTCCCTAACATAGCCCGACACGTCTAACCCTCTATCCGCTATCCCCCCTCACTAGCCTAACAATAAAATATGTATTAACCCCTTAACGGCCGCTACCTAATAAAGTTATTAACCCCTAAACCGGCGCCAGCTATATTAAATCTATAACCCCCTAAAGTGAGCCCCTAACACCGCCGCCATCTACCTTACCTACCCCCTAAAGTGAGCCCCTACCCCGCCGCTATCTATTTTAAAATTATTAACCCCTAATCTAATCCCCCTACCCCGCCGCCATCTATATTAAATTATTCAACCCCTAAAATACTAAACTATCCCTACCAGCATCTTCCATGAAGCGGCATCTTCAATCTTCTTACTTCGCTCCTCCGCCGCGGAGCATCCTTCCGGCACGACGACTTCCCGACGAATGAGGTTCCTTTAAATGACATCATCCAAGATGGCGTCCGCCGAATTCCAATTGGCTGATAGGATTCTATCAGCCAATCGGAATTAAGGTAGAAAAATCTGATTGGCTGATTGAATCAGCCAATGAGATTCAAGCTCAATCCGATTGGCTGAACCAATCAGCCAATCGGATTGAACTTGAATCTGATTGGCTGATTCAATCAGCCAATCAGATTTTTCTAACTTAATTCCGATTGGCTGATAGAATCCTATCAGCCAATCGGAATTCGGCGGACGCCATCTTGGATGACGTCATTTAAAGGTACCTCATTCGTCGTTCAGTCGTCGGCCGGGATGGATGCTCCGCGGTGGCGGAGCGAAGAAAGAAGATTGAAGATGCCGCTTCATGGAAGATGCTGCCGGAAGGAAGAAGACTTTGCTGCCGCTTGGAGGAAGACGTCGCCGGAGGAAGAATTCTTCTTTGCCGCTTGGAGCAAGACATCGCCGGAGGAAGAATTCTTCTTTGCCGCTTGGAGCAAGACATCGCCCGGATCGGATGAGGAGTTCGGCCCGGTGTGGTGAAGACAAGGTAGGGAGATCTTCAGGGGGGTAGTGTTAGGCTTTTTTAAGGGGGGGTTGGGTGGGTTTAGAATAGGGGTATGTGGGTGGTGGGTTGTAATGGGGGGGGGTATTGTATATGTTTTTAAATGCAAAAGAGCTGAATTCTTTGGGGCATGCCCCACAAAAGGCCCTTTTAAGGGCTGGTAAGGTAAAGAGCCTTGAACTTTTTTTAATTTAGAATAGGGCAGGGAATTTGTTTTATTTTGGGGGGCTTTATTATTTTATTAGGGGGCTTAGAATAGGTGTAATTAGCTTAAAAATCTTGTAATCTTTTTTTTATTTTTTGTAATTTAGTGTTTTGTTTTTTTTGTAATTTAGTTTAGTTAATTTAATTGTATTTTTAGATAGATATTTGTAGTTTATTTAATTGATTGATAGTGTAGGTGTATTTGTAACTTAGGTTAGGATTTATTTTACAGGTAATTGGGTAATTATTTTAACTAGGTAGCTCTTAAATAGGTAATAACTATTTAATAGCTATTATACCTAGTTAAAATAATTAACAATTTACCTGTAAAATAAATATTAACCCTAACATAGCTACAATGTAATTATTAATTATATTGTAGCTATCTTAGGGTTTATTTTATAGGTAAGTATTTAGATTTAAATAGGAATATTTTAGTTTATAAATGAATTAGATTAATTTAATATAAATTTAGTTAGGGGTTAATAATATTAATATAGCTGGCGGCGGTATAGGGGGATTAGATTAGGGGTTAATATTTTTTATATAGGTGGCGGCGGTGTAAGGGGTCAGGGGTCAGATTAGGGGATAGATAAGGTAGATGACAGCGGTGTAAGGGGTTCACATTAGGGGATAGATAAGGTAGATGACAGCGGTGTAAGGGGTTCACATTAGGCGATAGATAAGGTAGATGTCGGCGGTTTTAGGGGCTCACAGTAGGGGGTTAGTTTATGTAGATGGCGGGGGGGTCCGGGAGCGGCAGTTTAGGGGTTAATAACTTTATTAGGGATTTCGGGGGGGGGAGGGGATCGCGGTTGACAGGTAGATAGACATTGCGCATGCGTTAGGTGTTAGGTTTTATTTAGCAGATCGCGGGTGACAGGTAGATAGACATTGCGCATGCGTTAGGTGTTAGGTTTATTTTCTAGTTATTTTAGGGAGTTACGGGGCTCCAATAGTCAGCGTAAGGCTTCTTACGGCTGCTTTTTGTGGCGAGGTGAAAATGGAGTAAGATTTCTCCATTTTCGCCACGTAAGTCCTTACGCTGCATATTGGATACCAAACTGCGCTGGTTTGGTTTACCTGCCTATAGCCCAAAAAACTACGGGCGACGGCAGAAATATACAGGCGTAACTTCTAGGTTACGCTGTATATAGGATACCAAACCAGCGCAAATATTGGCGTCGCCGGCTTTTGCGGGCGACGATTTTTATCGGATCGACCCCCAGAGTGGCATCCACTGCTTAGTACATAGATCCCAATGTAGTTTCAACATAAGAATTATACCAAAAAGTACAAAAAAAGAATACTTGATTTTTCTTTTGTTGAAATGGCTGAACATTCCCTGAGTGCATCTGAAGTTTTCATAGTCATAGTCTCATAGTATTAATTCATGTGTTTACTTGCCCACTTTTCTTGAAAGCATAGTAAGAATAGTTGGGTTTTAAAATCACCGTCACAATGTTTCTAGCTTACCTTTGTTTATTTTGTTTAGGGTAGTCGTGCATAAATAGTAGAAGGAATCAACAAACCGCCTATTCCTGTTATAGCTGAGCTGAAATAGTTTTCTAAGAAGTTATAACATAATCACAAAATGAGGAAGGGATGCTATCTGGGAGAAGTGCCTATTGAGATAAAACATTGCTAGTATAATCCTAAAAAAAAGGTTTTAGGGGAGTTATCCTTAGTATCAAGTAATGGGGTGATAATGTTTGAGGGAGGGCAAAAACACATTGCTTACCTGATACTTTTACTGCTAGGTTTTATATTGTGTATAGGTCTCTTTTTGCACCATTGTTATCTTGCACTTGGTTTGAATGTATTTTTATGACAGAATGTTGCTGATATAAATGAATAATTTTTTAAATTTTTTTTATGAAAATAGAATTATTTTTTTTTCTATTTTCATAAAAAAGAGTTCTGAATTCCTTTTCTTTGAATATAGAAATTATTATATATTTTTTTTAATCTTTCTTTCTATGGCAATTAAAATTTCTGTTATAAAGGGCCTGCGACACCTAATATCTTAAGATTTGGTATTTTTAAATGCTAGTTTATTAAACAATTTTTCTGAGGGGCAGACAAGAAGACATTTGAATCAGGTCCACTTACAAAGTCTGAGAGCTGAAGTCAGAGCAATTAGAATCACTGAAGCTCTTTCTTGCTTGATTCTTGCAATCACTCTAGATAGCAAATGTGTTATTGTAAACCATGGGATTAATTATAGTAATAATTTGGGGAATTCTTTGTATAGGGGGGGGGGGTTACTGCAGATGTGCTATGTGTCAGCTGTTAAGGGAGATGTTTATTATCGATTAATGACTCTACAAACAGATTCTCTAACACCGGACATTGTTCAATAGAACAAATTGGAAATTCCTTTCTGTCAGAAAAATCTTGAGGGTTGTA
The DNA here is from genome assembly GCF_027579735.1 of Bombina bombina. Lineage (NCBI taxonomy): Eukaryota > Metazoa > Chordata > Amphibia > Anura > Bombinatoridae > Bombina > Bombina bombina. The sequence goes on from NC_069504.1 coordinate 290,523,323, forward strand.
TTTGTTTAAAGGGACAGATTACTCAAAAATGTTCTCCCATGTAATTTGTTCCCAATGATCCACTTTACCTGCTGGAGTGTATTACATTGTTTACAAGTAGCTCCTTTACCCTTATATTGGCATTTGAAATAGTTGATTTAGCATGTGGTATCCCCAACTATTCTGAAAGTTTGTGGCCGCAGGTCCAAGCTATAGATAAACTTTGTAAACACAGCCAGCAGAAGAAATTACACTCCCAGTGGGATATAGCAGAGATAAGGTAATAAAATGTTGATTTTCTATTGTTCTCTCCAAGTACTGGTGATTGTTTTATGAACAGATATAAGATAATAATTTTCATACATTTTTTACTCTGCAGTTGGTAAAAAAAGCAATTGTAAACACATTAATGGAAAAACTATTTTTCAGTATACTGTCCCTTTAATGGTTATTGGTTCTTTTCCTACACTCTGGCATGCATATGAGCTAGGAAATGAGATGGGTTAAATGTATGTACACTACTGTTTTAGTAGATATGACTTGCACTGGTGTGACACTGTGCCCTGGCAGGACCTGGAGCGCACACGTGTGAGGGAAACTGACTGCTATTATTTCACAATAAAAAAGTTTTTTTTTTTTTTAAATGTATGTACACTACTGTTTTAGCAGATATGACTTGTACTGGTGTGACACTGTGCCCTGGCAGGACCTGGAACGCACACTTTTAAGGGAAACTGAGTGCTATTATTTCACAATAAAAAAGTTTTTTTTTTTTTTAAATGTATTTACACTACTGTTTTAGCAGATATGACTTGTACTGGTGTGACACTGTGCCCTGGCAGGACCTGGAACGCACACTTTTAAGGGAAACTGAGTGCTATTATTTCACAGTAAAAAAAGGTTGTTTTTTTTTTTTAAATGTATGTACACTACTGTTTTAGTAGATATGACTTGCACTGGTGTGACACTGTGCCCTGGCAGGACCTGGAGCGCACACGTGTGAGGGAAACTGACTGCTATTATTTCACAATAAAAAGGTTTTTTTTTTTTTAAATGTATGTACACTACTGTTTTAGCAGATATGACTTGCACTGGTGTCACACTGTGCCCTGGCAGGACCTGAAACGCACACGTGTGAAGGAAACTGACTGCTATTATTTCAAATTAAAAAAAGGTTGTTTTTTTTTTTTTTAAATGTACACTACTGTTTTAGCAGATATGACTTGCACTGGTGTCACACCGTGCCCTGGCAGGACCTCAAACGCACACGTGTGAAGGAAAATGACTGCTATTATTTCAAATTAAAAAAAGTTTTTTTTTAATTTTAAATGTACACTACTTTTTTTTTTAGCAGATATGACTTGCACTGGTGTCACACTGTGCCCTGGCAGGACCTCAAATGCACACGTGTGAAGGAAAATGACTGCTATTATTTCAAATTAAAAAAAGTTTTTTTTTTTTTAAATGTACACTACTGTTACACCAGATATGAGTGGTGGCAATGGGCAAGTGGGCACAGTATACGCTGTGAGCCTGAGCTGGCAGGCAGGCTGCAATTAGATTACACAGGGAAAAAAAAAAAAAAAAGCAGACTGATGTTCTAGCCCTAAAAAGGGCTTTTTGGGGTGCTGTCCTTACAGCAGAGATCAGATGAGTCCTTCAGGACTGTAGTGGACACTGAATACACTAGCCTAGCTATCAATTTCCCTATTAAATCAGTAGCAGCTACACTGTCCCTCCTCTCACTAAGAATGCAGGCTCCGAATGAATCTAAAATGGATGCTGTCCAGGAGGTGGGAGGGTCTGGGAGGGAGTGTCTGCTGCTGATTGGCTGGAATGTGTCTTGTGACTGTGAGCTACAGGGTCAAAGGTTACTCAATGATGACGAATAGGGGGCGGATCGAACATTGCATATGTTCGCCGTCCACTGCGAACGCGAACATGCTATGTTCACTGCGAACTATTTGCGGCAGAACTGTTCGGGACATCACTAGAAGAGAACAGCATCAAGTAGTTAACCATTAGCACACAAGCGCTAGCATTAAGCATGAAAAGGCTGTCACACTATTCTTAAAGCAACAGGAGCATCAAAATTTGTGAAAAAATAAAAGTACCCAAAATGTGCTCAAACTGCTCAATAAAGTGTGTGTGTGTGTGTGTGTGTGTATGTACATGTCCCCAGGTTATGTGAAATATGTGTACATGTTCATGCTAATAGCTGGTGTGCTGTGGAATATTTAATGTACTGACCTGTCAGCACCTTCCTCTACTGTGCTTACCACGACTTTAGAAGAATGTGTCTAGTAAAAGGGCAGTGCAGGCACATTGCCAAGGATCTCACAAGCAAGAGCACACTGTAGACTAGGAGAGTTACAGAAAAATATGCATTTCACAGGCCTTTGACATCTCCACACTAGATAAGATTTTTACTGCCTGGCGGAACTCTTGTTTTCCCCTCAGTCCAGGAGGCACTCTGAAAGGGAAAATGGGCCTCAGCACGGTTAGAAATCCTTATCAAATGACGTGATGATCAGCAATTTTAAATTCACCTCACTCCAGCATGGAGGCAAAAAACTGACAGGGTTTCTGGGAGAGTGGGAGGGATTAAAACTCATATTTGTGTGTTTTACCGTGGACTAGAGAATAATCTCACATGTTATACCATAGAAATAACGGATTTTTCTCTGTCTTAATTTAGTGCTCTATTTGCATTAGAACACAGCAGGTTTTTTTTTGAGGACTGGTTTCTTATTTTCTTAGTCATCTTGTCCATTATGAAATGTTTTTCTAAAAAAAAAAAAACAATTTGTGGTTTATATAATACCTTTTAACAGCTAAATGTAAGCTTCTATTGAGCACAGCTTATTCTTTCCTGTGTACTTCAGTTCCAGCGATTCTGTGAAACAATTGCAGTCCCAGCCTTATGAATTAAAAAGGCTAGATAATTGACCTTGCTGAAATGAAATGTACAGCTTTTAAGCAGGACAGAGTTAAACAATGCCTTGCTATCTATACAGCTCAGCTAAAGAATATGTATCAGAAACTGAAATGATCTACAATCTAGCTATACTTCCAAGCTTGAAGATATCCAGTACATTGAATATCTTGGATTGCCAGGCAGGCACACAAGTCACACAAAAGCTTTCAGGGTTTTTTAGCATTATATTGTAATATATGTGTCTCTCCTTCACATCCAGAAGCAGCTCTTAAAAAATTGCCTTTATTAAATTGTCTAAATGACCTCACTGTCCTCACATTACTGATGAGAACTCAAAGATAATCTCACCAGAGCAGAGAGTTTTAGATCATTAGGTCCTTAGTCTGACTTTCATATGAGTAGCAGGTTTATTTGGGTCAAATTTCAATTAAGTTACTCCCATTTTCCCTGCCCCTTGTATCATATGACAGCTATTAGCCAATCACAAAATGTGAATACTTTTATACTGTGAACTCTTGTACATACGAAACAAAAAGAAAGGGCGCCTCCTAGTGTAGCCAGTATATATTGGATTAGATCAAATGAGATATAGATTTTATACTCACATTTAATTAAGGCAAAGATAATGCCTAGATAAGCAGTCTGGAAACTTAGCAGTGTCCCAGTTGACTGTGCATCAGAATGCAAGGGTAGCTCCTCTTAGTAGATTCCCAAAATCATCTGAAAAAATAGAAAGATATACAGAGGGCGACTCCTAGTGCATACCAATCCGGTGAAGGACAGTCCAAGATGTTAAAAAATGCTCAAAAAATGAAAAAAGGAGACTCCAGAAATATATTTAAAAAACACTTTATATAGTATATAACAGTGTACAATATAAAATCAGTAAAAATCGCTACGCGTTTCTCAGAGCTGACCACTCTGTTTCCTCAGGCAAAGTAATCACTACTTTACTTTACTTTATATTTCTGGAGTCTCCTTTTTTCATTTTTTGAGCATTTTTTTAACATCTTGGACTGTCCTTCACCGGAGTGGTATGTGCGCTGGGCCACTGCAATATACTCAGCTTGCTCCATTAGCACTATAGTGTGCTTTATACTTTGTGAGTATATTTCTGAAGGGTTAAGCTGGTGGGTACACACTTAGCTTACTGATCTGCACTAGGAGTCGCCCTCTGTATATCTTTCTATTTTTTCAGAACTCTTGTACATGCTCAGAAGGAACTGTTGTCTCAGAAAATGTGCATATAAAAAGATTTACTCAATTTGATAGTGGAGGTAAATTAAAACTTTATTATTACTGCATGATCTATCTGAATTATTAATTTGAGTATTGACCTTAGTGTCCCTAAAGTGGGCAAACAGTTGTCCCATGCACCCTTTTAGACTTCCCCTGTGGCCTCATGTTCCCCTCTAAAACAACCATTTTTCCCTCTGAAGCAAGGGAAATATTGCATTTTACCTCTATAAAAGCCAATCTTTTTTTCTTCACAAAATACCCCACCAACCAGTTTTTTTTTTAAAATACCCTTGTAATTTATTGCCCATCAATAGCCTAGACATTTTTTTGCCGTTGTCACTATCTAATTCTAATAATACCAAGTGACTGTATCTGTATCAAGGCCCAGCTTGTCCAATCTATAGATGTACTAGGCCAGTGGAGGTTAACTTTATCTTGCTCGCTCCTTTAGTATTGCTCCTTTTGTCTTGCTCCCGTGTCAATGTGTCTGATGATTTACAGCGAAGTAGCCAAACCCAGTGCACACTCTGCTTCCTGCTTCTACCCATAAGCAGCTCATGTACAAGGCAGGCAAGCTCACTAGGGGTGCCGAGGGATGCATGTGGGCATGTTTCTGGTATTAAATCTCTTGATTGCCAAAGAATACGGCAATGCATAATGGCCTTCACAGGCAGTCATTGGGTTAAAAAAGTTATGCATCTGTTTTAAGGTCTGATAGGGCATGTTGGCTCCCAAAATGGCTGCAATGCACTTATATGACCCCTTTAGTAATCAAAAGATCAAGTCAATCAATTGTAACCAAGGTCTGTTTCATAAAGTTTATAGTATGGTTATAAATGTAAATTATGATATGACTGAATATAGTCTGTGGCTTTTTGACTGCGGATAAGGTTGAAAATCAAGTGGAATAAATTGTGTTATTTACTGCCAGGGGAAACATCTTTTAGACAAAAGGTCACATCTATCCATATATATATATATATATATATATATATATATATATATATATATATATATATATATATATACTGTATATATATATCTATTTTAACTAAATCCTTTTTATATGAATTCCAATGAATATTCAGGATTTTATTAAAATAAAGATTGCTTTGAGTCGCTGGCATATTTCATGCTTTTCCATTTTAGCCTTAAAAATTCAATACCACAATCAAGCCCAGTACAAAAACACAGGATGGTGCTAATGAATAAGCAAATTCAGTGAGTACTTTATCCTACTAATAACCATCTAGATCGGCTTACATTGCATAATTACCTGAACCAGCAGGAGCTGTAAACTGAAACCTGAGAAAAAAAGAAGCCAGAAACCAAATCTAGTACATAAACTGACATTTTACATTAATTGTAAAACTAATCTTATTGGAAAATGTACCCATAGAATGCATAGACAGCAATAACAATCCACCTGACCACAAGTTATCAGCTAAATATTGACAACAAAATGGACACATTAATTTAACAGCCAAAAGTGCTTGATAAATGTTCAAAACCCACAGATTGACTGATAACACATATTGTATAAAAGACAACGCATCGGCCACTGATCGCACAATTTCAGATAAAAAAATCAAAATGACGTTACCCATGCCAACAACAACGATGATGATGGTATTGTGCCAAATAAAAAAATACTTTCACTGATAACATAAACTGTTATTGTAAATTCAATAATAAACCAGACTTCATTTGCCTGAACTTTTGCAAAGACTAGTGCACAATCTGTTATTACAAGTGGATGCTAACGAATTGTTAACCAGAGAGTCTTAGGGCCAGATTACAAGTACACGTTAAGGATTTTGCGCATTTGGGGTTGTGCAGGTATTGTAAGTTGCAAACTAACTTACGGCTAGATTTAGAGTTTGGCGGCCAAAGGGGTGCGTTAGCTACGCGTGATTTTTTTCTCCCGCACCTTTTAAATACAGCTGGTATTTAGAGTTCACAGAATGGCTGGGTTTTCAGTGCGTTAGGCTCCAAAAAGGGAGCGTAGAGCATAATTTAACGCCACTGGAACTCTAGATACCAGCGGTGCTTATGGACGCGGCCAGCTTCAAAAACGTGCTCGTGCACGATATCCCCATAGAAAACAATGGGGCATTTTGAGCTGAAAAAAAACCTAACACCTGCAAAAAAGCAGCGTTCAGCTCTTAACGCAGTCCCATTGTTTTCTATGGGGAAACACTTCCTACGTCTGCACACTCTAACATGTACCCCGAGTCTAAACACCCCTAACCTTACACTTATTAACCCCTAATCTGCCGCCCCCGCTATCGCTGACACCTGCATATTTTTTTTAACCCCTAATCTGCCGCTCCGTAAACCGCCGCTACCTACATTATCCCTGTGTACCCCTAATCTGCTGCCCCAAACACCAATCCAATCAGCCAATCAGATTGAGCTTGCATTCTATTGGCTGATCGGAACAGCCAATAGAATGCAAGCTCAATCTGATTGACTGATCCAATCAGCCAATAGGATTGAACTTGAATCTGATTGGCTGATTCCATCAGCCAATCAGAATATTCCTACTTTAATTCCGATTGGCTGATAGAATCCTATCAGCCAATCGGAATTTGAGGGACGTCATCTTGGATGACGTCATTTAAAGGAACCGTCATTCGGCGAGTAGGCGTCGGTTGAAGAGGATGTTCCACGTCGGCTTGGAAGAAGATGGCTCCGCTCCGGAAGAAAGAAGATTGAAGATGCGGCTTGATAGACGACTTCATCCCGATGATGGACTTCCGACTTCAGCCCGATGATGGAGTTCTTCAGCCACCGCTTGGATCCAGACTTCAGCCTGAGGATGGACGTCACTCTTCAGCCCCCTGCTTGGGCTTGGATCAAGACTTCGGACCCTCTTCTGGACAGATCGGGACCCGGTGAGGTGAAGACAAGGCAGGGAGATCTTCAGGGGCTTAGTGTTAGGTTTATTTAAGGGGGTTTGTATTGTATGTGTTTTTTTTACAGGCAAAAGAGCTGAATTCTTTGGGGCATGCCCCGCAAAGGGCCCTTTTCAGGGCTGGTAAGGTAAAAGAGCTTTGAACTTTTTTAATTTAGAATAGGGTAGGGCATTTTTTTATTTTGGGGGCTTTGTTATTTTATTAGGGGGCTTAGAGTAGGTGTAATTAGTTTAAAATTGTTGTAATATTTTTCTAATGTTTGTAAATATTTTTTTATTTTTTGTAACTTAGTTCTTTTTTATTTTTTGTACTTTAGTTAGTTTATTTAATTATATTTATTTGTAGGTATTTTAGTTAATTAATTTATTGATAGTGTAGTGTTAGGTTTAATTATAAATAATTGTAGGTATTGTATTTAATTAATTTATTGATAGTGTAGTGTTAGGTTTAATTGTAACTTAGGTTAGGATTTATTTTACAGGTAATTTTGTAATTATTTTAACTATTTTAGCTATTAAATAGTTCTTAACTATTTAATAGCTATTGTACCTGGTTAAAATAAATACAAAGTTGCCTGTAAAATAAATATTAATCCTAAAATAGCTATGATATAATTATAATTTATATTGCAGCTATATTAGGGTTTATTTTACAGGTAAGTATTTAGCTTTAAATAGGAATAATTTATTTAATAAGAGTTAATTTATTTCGTTAGATAAAAATTATATTTAACTTAGGGGGGTGTTAGTGTTAGGGTTAGATTTAGCTTTAGGGGTTAATCCATTTATTACAGTAGCGGCGAGATTCGGTCGGCAGATTAGGGGTTAATAATTGAAGTTATTTGTCGGCGATGTTAGGGAGGGCAGATTAGGGGTTAATACTATTTATTATAGGGTTATTGAGGCGGGAGTGAGGCGGATTAGGGGTTAATAACTTTATTATAGTAGCGGTGCGGTCCGCTCGGCAGATTAGGGGTTAATAAGTGTAGGCAGGTGGAGGCGACGTTGTGGGGGGCAGATTAGGGGTTAATAAATATAATATAGGGGTCAGCGGTGTTAGGGGCAGCAGATTAGGGGTACACAGGGATAATGTAGGTAGCGGCGGTTTACGGAGCAGCAGATTAGGGGTTAAAAAAAATATGCAGGTGTCAGCGATAGCGGGGGCGGCAGATTAGGGGTTAATAAATATAATATAGGGGTCGGCGGTGTTAGGGGCAGCAGATTAGGGGTTCATAGGGATAACGTAGGTGGCAGCGGCATGCGGTTGGCAGATTAGGGGTTAAAATATTTTAATAGAGTGGCGGCGATGTGGGGGGACCTCGGTTTAGGGGTACATAGGTAGTTTATGGGTGTTAGTGTACTTTATAGCACAGTAGTTAAGAGCTTTATAAACCGGCGTTAGCCCAGAAAGCTCTTAACTACTGACTTTTTTCTGCGGCTGGAGTTTTGTCGTTAGATTTCTAACGCTCACTTCAGACACGACTCTAAATACCGGCGTTAGAAAGATCCCATTGAAAAGGTAGGATACGCAATTGACGTAAGGGGATCTGCGGTATGGAAAAGTCGCGGCTGGAAAGTGAGCGTTAGACCCTTTAATGAGTGGCTCCAAATACCAGAGGGCGGTAAAAACCAGCGTTAGGAGCCTCTAACGCTGGTTTTGACGGCTACCGCCCAACTCTAAATCTAGGCCTTATTTTGCACGTGCGTTAACCAAAATGCCACGCATAAACTAACTTGCATTTGCATGTATCCCCCCATAGAGATCAATGGAGAAAAAAAGTGGAAAAAAACCTAACACCTTAGAAAACTCTATCGCATTTATACATTCCCCACAGAAGTCAATGGAGAGAAAAAAAATGTTGGAAAAAAACACCCATTGCGCATACAACTGCAAATTCGCATTAACAAATGTGAAGTTTTTACAGTAAATACATAGTTAAAATCTTTATTAAATATGAATATAGCATAAATATGTTTTATCATGTTTTTATCTGCTTAATGGCAAAGATATATAATGCACTTATATATATGTTTATATATGTGTACATATATATTATTGTTTTTATATGTGTATATATGATATGACTGTAAATACATACATTTTATACAAATATAAATACATTAATACCTATGTACACAAATATAAACATATGTATATACATACATAATCATCTTTAGACATGTATATGTATGTATCTCTATGTTAAAGCCCTTTGCCTGCCTTTTTTTTTCTAACACCCGAGATTGCATATCTTTGAGCCCTTATAACTTACACTTAGCAGGTTTTTGGGGTGAAAGTTGGCGGCTGTAGGGTGTTAGAAAAAAATGGCACTGAAAAGTGAATTTACATTGCAGTCTATGAGAACTGTGTGTTTTGTAAATATATATGTATTCTCATGCCATGTCTCACTAACTTGTAATACCAGCACACATTTTCATGTGATATTTCACACTCCACTTGTAATCTAGCCCTAAGGTGGGCAAAAGAACACAGACAATGGACAAAAAAAGTTTTATGGACAGACAAATTTTGAGGTGTTCATATTACAAAAAAGAACATTTGTGAAACGCAGATCAAATGAAAAGATGCTGAAGGAGTGCTTGATATCATCTGTCTGTCAAGCATTGTGGAGGCAATGTGATGGTCTGGGGTGCTTTGTTGGTGGTAAAGGGTAAGATTTATATAGGGAAAAAGGGACCTTGAAGAAGGAAGGTTGCCACTCTATTTGGCAACACTATGCTATACCATGTGGACAGCTCTTTATTGGAGCCAATTTCCTCTTACAGGTCTAAAGTGTACTTAGCGCCTACTACTTGGGGGACCCTTGGCTCTAATACATTGACCCCTAGTGGTCAAACACAAGTGGAAAAATCAGAAATATATATCAGAGCGCCAACAAACGATGGCAGGGTCCAGATGAAACCATATATTTGAGAAAATTTATTCGTTCAAGTACAAACAATAAATAAAATTTACAAATAAAAACAGATAATCATGGATCCAAGATTTTACAATAAATAAAAACCCAAAATTAATTGGGTGATACACAATGTATGCAGATTTTGTAGTTTCAAATATCAAATCACAAAAATATATTTATTAAAAACAATAGAAGAATCCTATTAATGTGTCTTGCTGATGTCTTTTATGTGAATATAAAATGTTTGGGTCTTTGGCCTTGGAATTGGAATGGTCCCTCTATTGTGTGATATATTAAACTTTTATGTCAGTCGTGCCTTATGTAAAAAATAACGTGGATAGTACACTTTAAGCTAAAGGTCCCTATGTTATATTGACCAATACAGTGTGATGAAACTAATCAGAGGATTATCCAATGATTTTCAAATGAATGATTGCACAATCTAAATGGGCCTTGTGAGAAAAAATGTGCTAAAAAAAAATCACAAATTATTACAATACAGTAAACTACCAAACTAAACCATCAATGGTGTTGAAATTTAGAAAAAACAATGGTAAAAACGATGGTGAAAAAACAACGAAAAAAACGATAAAAAAGAACAGTGTGATCACAAAAAATCCTTGTGATTGGTGCAGATTGTGGACACAGTCTATCCTAACAAACAATTAAACAAAGTGAGGTTTTCACAATTTGCAGAAACAGTCAAAAAAGTCAAAAAAATTATAAAATGACATCCATAGTGAAAAAAAGAGAAATCGTTTGGGTAACTGCTTAGAGGACACATTACACATAACACTGGGAGAAACTACTACACATTTATATCTCAATCTGACATTAACTATTTGCTGTGTGATTGCTCACACTCATTCAGGACTAAGATTTCTCTTTTTTTCACTATGGATGTTTTTTTCACTATGGATGTCATTTTATCATTTTATTTTACTTTTTTGACTGTTTCTGCAAATTGTGAAAACCTCACTTTGTTTAATTGTTTGTTAGGATAGACTGTGTCCACAATCTGCACCAATCACACTGTTCTTTTTATCGTTTTTTCGTTGTTTTTTCACCATCGTTTTTACCATTGTTTTTTCTAAATTTCAACACCATTGATGGTTTAGTTTGGTAGTTTACTGTATTGTAATAATTTGTGATTTTTTTTAGCACATTTTTTCTCACAAGGCCCATTTAGATTGTGCAATCATTCATTTGAAAATCATTGGATAATCCTCTGATTAGTTTCATCACACTGTATTGGTCAATATAACATAGGGACCTTTAGCTTAAAGTGTACTATCCACGTTATTTTTTACATAAGGCACGACTGACATAAAAGTTAAATATATCACACAATAGAGGGACCATTCCAATACCAAGGCCAAAGACCCAAACATTTTATATTCACATAAAAGACATCAGCAAGACACCTTAATAGGATTCTTCTATTGTTTTTAATAAATATATTTTTGTGATTTGATATTTGAAACCACAAAATCTGCATACATTGTGTATCACCCAATTAATTTTGGGTTTTTATTTATTGTAAAATTTTGGATCCATGATTATCTGTTTTTATTTGTAAATTTTATTTAATGTTTGTTCTTGAACGAATAAATTTTCTCAAATATATGGTTTCATCTGGACCCTGCCATCGTTTGTTGGCGCTCTGATATATATTTCTGATTTTTCCAATTTCCTCTTACAACAGGACAATGACCCAAAGCACAGCTCCAAACTATGCACAAACTATTTAGTGAAGAAGCAGTCAGCTGGTGTTCTGTCTTTAATAGAGTGACCTGCACAGTCACTAAATCTCAACCCTATTGAGCTGTTGTGGGAGTAGCTTATCCGTATGGTACGTAAGAAATGCCAACCAAGACAATGCAGCTTGTGGGAGGTGCTTCAGGAAGAATAAGTGAAATCTCTTCATATTACCTCAACAAATTGACAAATTTATTGCGGCTGTTTGCGCACTTCAGGTTTTTTGCTTGTATGACAAGTTGAAAGTAAACACGGATCACTTGAGCACAATTGATGTTAACACGCGTCGGGTTAGCATGACCTGAGAGCTCTGGTTAACCGTTTCACAAAACAAAAAAGTGTCACAAAACACATCAAAAATACATTACAAAGTACAGTTACACTTATAATAACACTATATAATAAAAAGCTATTCAAAAAAATATTGCACACAAAAGTTATAAAGGCTTAAAGGCAGGCAAAGGGCTTTAACATACATATACGTGTCTAAATATGGATATGTATGTATATGTGTATATATATACTCTGCACTCACTTTATAAAGCAGCTGCATCCAATATACACACAAAATCCCAAAAATAAAGAGCTCTCGCCAGGGCTTTTTAGATACAGCATTCAGAGCTTTTATTGCAAAAAGTGACGTTTCGGGGATTTTAACCCCATCCTCAAACTGAGGACAGGGTTAAAATCCCCGAAACGTCACTTTTTGCAATAAAAGCTCTGAATGCTGTATATAACAAGCCCTGGTGAGTGCTCTTTATTTTAGGGATTATATATATATATATATATATATATATATATATATGATTAAATAGAGAGAATAGAACCCTTTTAGTTCCAGCAACAGACCATATATATCATAAATAAGGAACACTTTCCTCAAAGTAGTTCAAATATAGAGACCCTAACATAGTATGATATGCCACATAATTTTATATTTTAAATATATTCATAAACAACGTAATCATATCTCCCCACATCAGGAATCTAATTAATTCTTACGTTGAACAACCCGGGTTGTGATGACGACTCATTAAAGTCCATTTATGAAAGTTCTGGTAAATATATATCCCAAAATCAAGGCTGTGATACATAAGATGTGTATTTGTAATCCAAGTGTAAGGAAAAAACGTTAATGCAAGTGTCCCACTGTGCCAGTAGATCACACAGGTAATAGCCTTTAATATGCCAATTCGTAACCAACTTTCAGGCAGATACCTTTATCACTTCAGTATCATACATTAGTGTGAATGAAAATTCACCTCCATGTTACCTTATTTCAGCATAACTTCAGTGCTTCGATTTTACCTTTAGCATGAATGGCCATAGTGTAGTGATTTGTTACCTGCTCGTTCCACCTTTACAGAATATTGGGTTTAACCAAACCGGAACAGATGTCGAGTCACCGGATAATTCCACCTCTCCAGACAAAGGCTCTTTAAGTGCTCAGCACGCCTTCGTTTTAGTAGTAGGAGATACAAGATTTCTGGCGTGGGGAGACTTCTCAGCGGTGCTCAGCTGATTGCACCGCTGTGTCCAAACAAGCTACGCGTGTTTCACCCGTGCTTACTATGGGCTTCTTCGGGCTGTGTGTGATTGGAGTTTTACCTCCATTCATTTAAACAGAATGCTGTGCCTTCTTTACATTTCAAATATATTACAAAGCCCCTTGGTGAAATATATTACTAAATTCTAACAAGTTTGTTGCTTAGGATAGACAATATTATGGATTTCTTTGTATCAATCAATTTTGTAATTAGCTATGTTTCAATTTCGGATAACGAAAACATTACAAGTGCAAATTTTCTTTCTACGAGGGTCAAACAAGAGGGACTGTTTATTAAAAATTCCAAAGTTTTTGAATTTCGTTACCAAATTAATTTTTGGAGATTCTAATGTTGATAAGCATTCCCAAAGTATTATAACTATATCAAGATAGCCTCCAATTTATTTATTTTGACATTAATAATTTTTGGGTCATTTTTCTACATAATTCACACACTTATTTTTGTATGTATTAATAATTTGAGAGTGTATCAAAGTTTTATATACACTTTGATTTTAAGTATAGTTATGTAGTTTTCAAAAAAAATAAATAAAATAAAATAAACTTGTTAGTCACCCAAAAATGATTTAAAGTTAATCTCTTCATTCAAGCCCAGAGGTTTTAAACTTTTTAAATTAAATATCCACTTGCTTTCTTTACGCAAGAGGATTTGATCCAGATTTCCTCCTCTACCCTTTAGGTCAATCATTTCCAGACCCCTAAATTTTAATAAATTTTTGTTGCTTCCATGGCATTCCAAAAAATGCCTTGCCACACTACTTGTTTTGATGCATTTATTTTTAATGTCCCTTTTATGTTCCTTGATCCTTTCTTTTAGCTCCCTATAGGTTTTTCCTATATAGTATAGGGGGCAATTACATAAGACCATATAAATTACACCTTCACTTTTACAGGTAATGTGACCTTTTATAGTGTGATAGGAGCCAAATCTGTCACAAAAATTCCTCCCTATTAGCATGTTGTCACACACTGAACAGTGAGAACATATATAATTTCCATCCTTTCTTCTGCTTAGCCAATTTTGTGTATCTTTAGTTTCAAAATGGCTATTTACTAGCAAATCCTTTAAGTTCGGTGCTCTCTTGGGTATCATTAGTGGAACTTCTACAAATTTTCCTATAGATTTATCTATCCATAGTACATGCCAGTGTTTCTTTAAAACTGAACGAATATCTTGCCATTTATTATTATATGTTCCTATGAATCTAACCAAGGAGTTATCTTGTACTTTCTCTTTCTGACCATATAGTAATTCTTCTCTGTTTTTATTCTTAGTTTTAGCAAAAGCTTTTTTTAAACATTGTTGTAAATATCCTTTCTGTTTTAATCTATTTTTAAGAAGTTTTGCTTCAGTATTGAATTGTTCTGAATCTGTACAATTTCTTTTGTGTCTTAAAAATTGACCATATGGAATGTTTTGAATCAATTTCATTGGATGATGGCTGTCAAAAGATAACAGTGCATTACCTGTGGTTTCTTTGCGATAATTAGCTGTTTTTAAGTTATTATTAACATTCATAATTCGCAAATCTAGGAATGTTATTTCCTCTTTGCTATAGGTGTAGGTAAATTATAAGTTCCAGTCATTTATATTTAATTTGTGCATAAATTCGATAAGTTTCATCTCCGTGTCCTCCCAGAGGAGGAACACATCATCGATGAATCTTAACCATAGGGAAATACTGTCATTTGTCATTTCTACACTGTTCAGTATACAGTCATGTTCCCATTTCCCAAGATAGAGGCAAGCAAATGTTGGGGCACAGCAAGTCCCCATCGCTGTTCCCAAATTTTGTTAATAACATCTATCTTTGAATAAAAAATAGTTATGTTTCAAAATGAAGGAAAGTAGTTCCATTACAAAATCAGTATGTTTGTTGTATTCTTGTCCCCTCTGAATTAAGAAGAATTTGCTTGCCTCTATCCCTTTGTCATGGGGGATGCTTGAATAAAGAGCTTCCACATCTATTGCAATTAAAATAGTCTTTGAAGTTACAGTTATATCATTTAATTTTTTCAGTACATCAAGGGTATCTTTTACATAGGACGGAAAACTTAATAGGCTAGGTCTTAGGCAGAAATCAATATATTGTGAGATTTTTTCTGTGAGATTTTTTCTGTGAGGGATCCCATGCCCGAAATAATTGGGCGTCCTGGGGGTGGAAACTTTTTTTTATGAAGCTTTGGTAAGCAATAAAATGTGGCTGTTATTGGATATTTAACATAAAGGAAATCAAATATTTATATATGTGTCAATATGTATAAGTGTGTAAGTGCATTGGAGTCCTTTGCAGTTAAGTAGAGGAAAACATGTAAAAGCATATTAATGCAATGTTCATATTTAAAGGGACAGTCAACACCAGAATTTTTGTTGTTAAAAAATATAGATAACCCATTCCCCAGTTTTGCATAACCAACACAGTTATAACAGCATACTTGTTACCTCTGTAATTATCTTGTATTTATGCCTATATAAACTGCCCCCTTATTTCAGTTCTTTTGACAGATTTGCATTTTAGCCAATGAGTGCTCACTCCCAGGTAACTCTACGTGTGTGAACTCAATGTTATCTATATGAAGCACATACACTAAGTCCCTCTAGTGGTGAAAAACTGTTAAAATTCATTTAGATTAGAGGCAGCCTTCAAGGTCTAAGAAATTAGTATATGAACCTCCTAGGTTTAGCTTTCAACTAAGAATACCAAGAGAACAAAACAAAAATCGGTGATAAAAATAAATTGTAAAGTTGTTTAAAATGACATGCCCTATTCTAATCATGAAAGGTTTTTTTCCACTCGATTGTTCCTTTAATAGAGGTTTTAACTATGTATTTACTGTAAATATTTCACATTCCAATGTTCTGCACATAGAGGGAAATGTTATAAGTATTTCTAAATAGATGTTCCTCTATCTATCTATCTATCTATCTATCTATCTATCTATCTATCTATCTCTATCTATCTATCTATCTATCTATCTATCTATCTATCTATCTATCTATCTATCTTTAAGTATAAACATCATATAATATATATATATATATATATATATATATATATATATATATATATATATATACACAGTATATATATGTATTTGTGAACAAATAGAACATATTCTTCTATATGAAGAATGTGAAAATTCATATTTTCATGTCGGGTTAGTGCACTTGAGAGTAGGGTGTTTTTTTCACTTTTTTGCTCCGTTGATTTCGATGGGGGAATTACTTTCAACTCATAATACGAGCGCAACCCAAGCTGCGGAAAAAGCTTAATTCCAGCATAGTTAACGCTCGTGCAGGAGCATTAAACAGCACTCCCCTTGTAATCTGGCCCTTTAAGCAGAAAATGGATAATCACATTTTGTAGTTATATAGAAAAAGATAAGTTTATATTTCTAAACAAACCAATCATTATTTTTGTTTTGAGAATGCAATAATGCATACCTGAGCCCAGCCTGAGAAACTCAGTAGCATAGCGTGCTTTGCAGGCTGTAATGAAGGATTGAAAAAGGATTTAAAGCCACATTTACAATGAATAATTTACCATTTGTCTGTAGAATTTTATTATGTCGCTAGAGCTTGGATTGTAATAACAATCTTCTTGGGAGGTTTCTGTAAAGATCAAAAGGAAAAAAAATAATGGCCCAAATAGTAAGACAACATACATTTTAACATAAGCAGATACATAAATACATATGGAACAAAAGAGTGTTAATGAAAGGACCTTCTTTTAACTTAATATTTGTTTGTGTACATTTAATGAATTGTTTTAGTCATCAGACAGTAGAAGTTAAACCTTGTATTTCAATACCCATAACAAACTTGAAAATACTAGCAAAACTCATTAGAATCAATTTCTTTTTTTACACTGACGTTAAATAATAGATAAAAGAAAAACCCTTTGTCCTGCACATGGTTGGGGTAAAATGATGGTGCCAAAGGTCATGCCACTTTATTACACTGAGTAATTTTTGTCTCAAATCTAAAAGAAAGATGTCTACTGATCATAGTCTATTCTTTTGTTAGTGTGGATTAATATATACATTGGTTCTATTTTATTGGTGCAGTAAACATTTTTAACAGATGTAGTTTAAAGCACTTAATTACCCAAAGGCAGGGTGCAGGTAATGGAATAATAATACAGGAAACCGACTCACTTGCTGGATTTAGCAAACAAAAAACTGTTTTTATTTAATGGGTGATTTTTTTGGAGAGTACCCCTTAAAGAGATAGTAAACACCAAAAAGGTTATTATTTAACCTTTTAAAGCCGTTATGCCGTTCTATTTCGTCATAATTAGGCTGGGCTTTAAAGCCATTATGACGGAATAGAACGTCATAGCTAACGGCTGTCCTGAAGCCTTCTGTGCTGTCAGGACTTGATCGCGGTCTTGGGGGTGTTCCTAGGGTTGTAAGGACGCCCCCCAGATGCGATCCAATAATTGAAATCTCGCGATCATGTGCATGATCGCGTGGTTTCAATTTGTCTACATCGGAACAGTTGTTCCAATGTAGGCACTTTAACCCTGACACAAAAGGGTTAAAAAGATAGATAATCCCTTTGTTTAACATTCCCAGTTTTGCATAACAAACACTGTTATAGAAATATATGGCGCTCCCTTAAGACAACGCTTGTATTTCAGTTTTTTTTTAAACCCGGCGTTAACCACAAAAAGGTGAGCGTAGAGCAAAATTTAGCTCCACATCTCACCTCAATACCAGCGTTGCTTACGGTAGTGGTAAGCTGGCTAAACGTGCTTGTGCACGATTTCCCCATAGGAAACAATGGGGCTGAGCTGGCTGAAAAAAAACCTAACACCTGCAAAAAAGCAGCGTCCAGCTTCTAACGCAGCCCCATTGTTTCCTATGGGGAAAATAAATCTATGTCTACACCTAACACCCTAACATGAACCCCGAGTCTAAACACCCCTAATCTTACACTTATTAACCCCTAATATGCTGCCCCAGCTATCGCTGATACCTACATTATATTATTAACCCCTAATCTGCCGCTCCGGACACCGCCACCACCTACATTATCCCTATGAACCCCTAATCTACTGCCCCCAACATCGCTGCCACCTACATTATAGTTATTAACCCCTAATCTGCCCCCCCAACGTTGCCGCAACTATATTAAATTTATTAACCCCCTAATCTTCCGACCCCAACGTCGCCGCTACTATATTAAATTTATTAACCCCTAAACCTAAATTAAACAAAATAAATTTAACATAATTAAATAAATTAATCCTATTTAAAACTAAATACTTACCGATAAAATAAACCCTAATCTAGCTACAATATAACTAATAGTTACATTGTATCTAGTTTAGGATTTATATTTATTTTACAGGCAACTTTGTATTTATTTTAACTAGGTACAATAGTTATTAAATAGTTATTAACTATTTAATAACTACCTAGCTAAAATAAGTACAAAATTACCTGTAAAATAAACCCTAACCTAAGTTACAATTACACCTAACACTACACTATCATTAAATAAATTACCTAAACTACCTACAATTAAATACAATTAAATTAAATAAACAAAATTGCGAAAAAAAACAAACACTAAATTTCTGAAAAAAAAAAAGAATTACAAGAATTTTAAACTAATTAGACCTAATCTAATCCCCCTAATAAAATAAAAAATCCCCCCAAAATAATAAAATTCCCTACCCTATACTAAATTACAAATAGCCCTTAAAAGGGCCTTTTGCGGGGCATTGCCCCAAAGTAATCAGCTCTTTTACCTGTAAAAAAAATACAATACCCCCCCAACATTAAAACCCACCACCCACACACCCAACCCTACTCTAAAACCCACCCAATCCTCCCTTAAAAAACCTAACACTACCCCCTTAAGATCTCCCTACCTTGAGCCGTCTTCACCCAGCCGGGCACAAGTAGACCTCCAGAGGGGCAGAAGTCTTCATCCGATCCAGGCAGAAGAAGTCCTCCAAGCGGCAGAAGTCTTCATCCAAGCGGCATCTTCTATCTTCATCCATTCGGAGCGGAGCGGGTCCATCTTCAAGCCAGCCGACGCGGAGCCATCCTCTTCAAATTACGTCCTAACACTGAATGGAAGTTCTTTTAAATGACATCATCCAAGATGGCGTCCCTTGAATTCCGATTGGCTGATATGATTCTATCAGCCAATCGGAATTAAGGTAGGAAAATTGGCTGATTGGATCAGCCAATAGGATTGAGCTCGCATTCTATTGGCTGATTGGAACAGCCAATAGAATGCGAGCTCAATCCTATTGGCTGATCCAATCAGCCAATAGGATTGAACTTCAATCCTATTGGCTGATTGGATCAGCCAATAGGATTTTTCTTACCTTAATTCCAATTGGCTGATAGAATTCTATCAGCCAATCGGAATTCAAGGGACGCCATCTTGGATGACGCCATTTAAAGGAACCTTCATTCAGTGTTAGGACGTCGTTTGAAGATGATGGCTCCGCGTCGGCTGTCTTGAAGATGGACCCGCTCCGCTCCGGATGGATGAAGATAGAAGATGCCGCTTGGATGAAGACTTCTGCCGCTTGGAGGACCTCTTCTGCCTGGATCGGATGAAGACTTCTGCCCCTCTGGAGGTCTACTTGTGCCCGGCTGGGTGAAGACCGCTCAAGGTAGGGAGATCTTCAGGGGGGTAGTGTTAGGTTTTTTTAAGGGGGGATTGGGTGGGTTTTAGAGTAGGGTTGGGTGTGTGGGTTTTAATGTTGGGGGGTATTGTATTTTTTTTACAGGTGAAAGAGCTGATTACTTTGGGGCAATGCCCCGCAAAAGGCCCTTTAAGGGCTATTTGTAATTTAGTATAGGGTAGGGAATTTTATTATTTTGGGTGGATTTTTTATTTTATTAGGGGGATTAGATTAGATGTAATTAGTTTAAAATTCTTGTAATTCTTTTTTTTCCCTGTAATTTAGTGTTTTTTTTTTTGTAATTTAGTTTAATTTAATTGTATTTAATTGTAGGTAGTTTAGGTAATTAATTTAATTATAGTGTAGTGTTAGGTGTAATTGTAACTTAGGTTAGGGTTTATTTTACAGGTAATTTTGTACTTATTTTAGTTAGGTAGTTATTAAATAGTTAATAACTATTTAATAACTATTGTACCTAGTTAACATAAATACAAAGTTGCCTGTAAAATAAATATAAATCCTAAGCTAGCTACAATGTAACTATTAGTTATATTGTAGCTATCTTAGGGTTTATTTTATAGGTAAGTATTTAGTTTTAAATAGGATTAATTTATTTAATTATGTTAAATTTATTTAGTTTAATTTAAATTATATTTAAGTTAGGGGGGTTAGGGTTAGGTTTAGATTTAGGATTAGGGGTTAATACCTTTAATATAGTAGCAGCGAAGTTGGGGGTGGCAGATTAGGGGTTAATAAATGTAAGTGGGTGTCGGCAATGTTAGGGACAGCAGATTAGGGGTTAATAGAATTTAACTAGTGTTTGCAAGGTGGGAGTGCGGCGGTTTAGGGGTTAATATATTTATTACAGTGGCGGCGATGTCCGATCGGCAGATTAGGGGTTAATGTATTTATTTAAGTGTTTGCGATGTGGGGGGGGGGCTCAGTTTAGGGGTTAATAGGTAGTTTATGGGTGTTAGTGTACTTTTAGCACTTTAGTTAAGAGTTTTATGTTTCGGCGTTAGCCCATAAAACTCTTAACAACTGACTTTTAAATGCGGTAGAAGTCTTGACAGGAGAGGGTCTACCGCTCACTTCTTCCAAGACTCGTAATACCAGCATTTGGCAAATCCCATTAAAAAGATAGAATACGCAATTGACGTAAGGGGATTTGCGGTAGCCTCGAGTCGCAGAAAAAAAGTGAGCGGTGAGCCTGTACCTGTCAGACTCGTAATACCAGCGTTAGGAAAAAAGCAGTGTTGGGACCTCTCAACGCTGCTTTTTAAGGCTAATGCCAAACTTGTAATCTAGGCGAAACTTTTTTACCTCTGTAATTACCTTGTATCTAAGCTTCTGCTGACTGCCTCCTTATCTCAGATCTTTTGACAGACTTGCATTTCAGGCAATTAGTTCTGACTCTTTAATAACTTCAGGTGCATGAGCACAGTGTTATCTATATGAAACACATGAACTAACGCCCTCTAGCTGTGAAAAACTGTCAAATGCAGAGGCGGCCTCCTTCAAGGGCTTAGAAATTAGCATATGAGCCTACCTATGTTTAGCTTTCAATTAAGAATAACAAGAGAACAAAGCAAATTTGATGATAAAAGTAAATTAGAAAGTCGTTTAAAATGGCATGCCCTATCTGAATCAAGTTTAATTTGGACTTTACTATCCCATTAATGTTACCCATGAAATAAACGTGTTTTTTTGTTTGCTAAATCCACCGAGTGCGGTCATTCTGTTTATATATATATATATATATACAGTATATATATATATATATATATATATATATATATATATATACTGTATATATATATATATATATATATATATATATATACAATGCCTTGCAAAAGTATTCACCCCCTTGGCATTTTTCGTGTTTTGTTGCCTCACAACCTGGAATTAACATGATTTGTTTGAGGATTTGCATCATTTAATTTACAGAACATGCCCACAACTTTGAAGATGTTTTTTTTTTTTTTTTTTTTTTTTTTATTGTGAAGCAAACAACGAATAGGACAAAATAACAGAAAAAGTCAATGTGCATAACTAAACACACCTCCAAGTTGCTTTGGATAAGTCTCTATGAGCTTGCCACATCTTACCACTGGGATTTTTGCCCATTCCTCCTTGCAAAACTGCTCCAGCTCCTTCAAGTTGGATGGTTTGCACTTGTGAACAGCAATCTTTAAGTCTGACCACAGATTTTCTATTGTATTGAGGTCTGGACTTTGACTAGGCCATTCCAACACATTTACATGTTTCCCCTTAAACCACTCAAGTGTTGCTATAGCAGTGTGTTTGGGGTCATTGTCCAGCTGGAAGGTGAACCTCCATCCTAGCCTCAAATCACGCACAGAGTGGTACAGGTTTTGCTCAAGAATATCCCTGTATTTAGCACCATACATCTTTCTCTCAACTCTGACCAGTTTCCCAGTCCCGGGTGCTGAAAAACATCCGCACAGCATGATGTTGCCACCACCATGTTTCACTGTGGGAATGGTGTTCTTTGGGTGATTTGATGTGTTGGGTTTGCGCCAGACATAGCGTTTTCTTTGATGGCCGAAAAGTTCAATTTTAGTCTCATCAGACCAGAGCACCTTCCTCCATACATTTTGAAGTCTCCCACATGCCTTTTCGCAAACTCAAAACGTTCCATTTTGTTTTTTGCTTAAAGTAATTCCTTTTCTTCTGGCCATTCTGCCATAAAGCCCAACTCTATGGAGCGTACGGCTTATTGTCGTCCTATGTACAGATACTCCAGTCTCTGCTGTGGAACTCTGCAGCTCCTCCAGGGTTACCCTAGGTCTCTGTGCTGCCTCTCTGATTAATGCCCTCCTTGCCCGGTCCGTGAGTTTTGGTGAGCGGCCGTCTCTTGGCAGGTTTGCTGTTGTGCCATGTTCTTTCCATTTGGTTATGATAGATTTGATGGTGCTCCTGGGGATCATCAAAGATTTGGATATTTTTTTATAACCTAACCATGACTTGTACTTCTCAACAACATTGTCCCTTACTTGTTTGGAGAGTTCCTTGGTCTTCATGGCAGTGTTTGGTTAGTGGTGCCTCTTGCTTAGGTGTTGCAGCCTCTGGGGCCTTTCAAAAAAGGTGTGTATATGTAATGACAGATCATGTGACACTTGGACAGGTGGACATCATTTCACTAATTATGTGACTTCTGAAGGTAATTGGTTGCACCAGAGCTTTTTATGGGCTTCATAACAAAGGGGGTGAATACAAACGCACATGCCAATTTTCTGTTTTCTATTTCTAAAAAACAGTTTTATGTATATATTTTTCTCATTTAACTTCACCATCTTAGACTATTGTGTTCTGATCCATCACATAAAATTCAGATTAATAAAACATTGAACTTAAAGCTGTAATGTAACAAAATAGGTAAAAAGTCAAGGGGGGTGAATACTTTTGCAAGGCATTGTATATATACACACACACAGACGCACATCTTTTGCTTAATTTTCAGACTGCATAGTACAGCTCTTGATGTTATTTATGTTTTATTATATTATTAAAATCAGTGTCAAGGCAGAAATAATAGAGCAATGCATAATCTGTTTGCAGTCATGGAATTTCAGGGGAAATAATCATATATTCATTATTCATTTGTTGGTTTATTATACCTGTGTGCTTATATAAATATATAGAATACATACATATACTCAAAATCATTATACAGAGAAGCATTTATATTATTATATTGGCTATTACTAAGTTACCTTTGAATGGGGTAAAAAAAACTTTTTGTACCAGAGTCCTCTTTTGAGTAGTTCTGCCACTGGATATAATACATATATTGCATTTACAGTATTCTGGCAAAAAACAAACAAACCAAAAAAACACATAAATGCAATACCATCAGATATTGTACTTCACTCCATGAATTAGTCTGAAAAGTGTAGAATACTTTATGTGAGTATAGAATATGCTACTAAAGCTATAGAGTACACTGACTATAAAGTGTAACACATCCTCTTGACCCTTTAAGTCGACAACCTCTGGCCCTTTACCTTTTAAAACAACTCTTAACAATACCCCAGAACATAATAATTTCCTTAAACCTTTAACAATAAAGACACAAGACTTGTTTTATGGTATAAAATTGGCCACAGCTCTTTTATTAAATATATAAATAAAACCTTTAAATATTTAAATAACTTTATAAATAAATGCAATTAACATCACATAAAAAACACAAAAACTTTTGTAAACATATGAGCAAGCGGTGCTAGTTCAAAATTCCTCACAAGTATGGCCGTCAATTATCTGAACACAATCTTACTAAGGATTGAGTCTGTTAGCCTTCTTAAAAAGAGACCCTCTTGTCCCTTGAGACTTGTAGCCAAGTATTCCACCCCATGGGAGTACAAATTTACTCAACACCTTCCAATTGGCCATACCCGCTGTCCTGCAACAAACTAGCACCCTGGCCAATGACTGGCCGGATACCAATCAGCCCAGTCCTGCCATGATAGGTATGGCACAAAGCTTCCTTGAAATCAAGGATGAAGAGCTGCAGGCTGAAATCATTCAGATGCACCCCATCATGGAGATAAAACTCCCCATGACCCACATCCTCCAAGTCAGGATGATGAACCACTGATCCCTCAAGTCTCCGCACAAAAGATCCCACCAACTTATTCACCTTCCTCCTGCTCTTATCAAGTTTAACAGGACCCCAAGCCGCCCTCCATACCATGCGTGGAACAATATCTGACCAAAAAATCCTCAAGAAAGGGTAGAGCTCTGATAATCGTCCCAAGTCTCTCTTAATCATCCTAACCAGTTCCCTCTGAGGCAGAAAACCCATGTCATTACCCCCAACATGAACCACCAAAACATCTGGGTGCAGACACCGCATACAATAATCGATCACCATCAACAGCAAACGGTCCCAACGGAAACAATGTACTCCAAACCACTTCACATCTCAGTCAAATCTAGGATAACCCAACTGTAGGCCATCCACCTTCTGCGTCGCTGCCCTTCGGTCCCAATAAATGAATGAATGACCAAGAAGTCACATCCTTTTAAAACCTAAAATACAAAGAAAACAAAAGAAACATAACAAAAAACTTCACACCTCCAATTCAGGGTGAACACCAATTGCTGAGGCCTCAGTAGCAGCACCAATCCAAAAGGATTGGGAACCAAAATCACGTGATGACAAACCCAACTGCACCAAGGCCCTAGACAAAACAGCCCAAAATTGAAACTGGGACAGCGACCTACCATCCCGATGAATCAATAAAGAACCCGGGTCTTGGGGCAGACGTCGCAAAAATTTACCCAAAAATACCCATGGGCACACTTCCAAACCACTCTGAAACAGTATGATAGACCTGCCTTTTCCAACCTGATCGGTTTTACTCTGCCTCAAGAAAAGCTCAACTCGAGACTCAGACATAACAACGTCTACCACCCCCAAACCCCCGGAAGTCCATCTATTCTTACTCACCAGTTCTGAAATACAAAATGCACCAAAGAAGGCCAGAACAAAAGCCAACCGAAAAGGACACACCTCAAAATCAGATGAAAAAATATCCGTCAAAACCCCACAAATCCTCACCAACAATAAAAAAGTAATTGGTCTCCTGTTATCAGAAACTCAACCCCCTTTTTTCATACCCTTCAAAACCTGACAAACACAAAAATTCTTAGTAACATCACACACTCCCAACAACTTAAAATAGAAAGCCAAGGCTGCCAAAGTTTATCCATCCTAGAAGGGGAAACTCTCCCACACTTCCAACTCCACATCCCTTCCAGCAAACAGTCAGTGATACTATCAGACCCCTCCAAAATGCCACACTCAAACAACCAAACTTCCGACTCTTGCCAAATTCTAGCATAAGACTCCCAAGTACCTGGAGCCAAGGAATCTTTCACCTTTCCAGCCAATCATCCATTCCAAGCTTCCACAGGTAGGCTGGAAACTGACATCTGACCAAGTCCGCCCGAGGTGCTAGCTCTCGAAAACCTCTGCCACTGAAAACAAGATATGGCATCAGCTATTGAGTTATTCACACTAGCAATATGTTTTGCTCTAATGAACACATTCAACCGTAAGCACTTGAATATCAACAATCTCAACAGTCTCAGCACAGGCAACGAGGAAGCAGACAAAGTGTTCAGCGAGGAAACAACCCCCATATTATCAGTATAGAAAACCACAGATTTATTCACCAAAACCTCATCCCACACAAACAAAGTCACCACAATCAGGAATAATTCCAGAAAAAACAAGTTTCTAATCAGGTCACAATCACGCCATGAATCCGGTCCAAGCGGCCGCACATGAATGACCCTGAAAATAGGCCCCAACACCATGTTCCCCTGCAGCATCAGTTACCAACCCCAACTCTGTATTAGAAAGCTTAACTTCCTGCATCAAAGCTGACCCATTAAAATCCAAAATAAAACATTTCAACACCCTCAAATCCTCTTTCAATTACCTGGACAACCTCATGAAATGGTGCTGCTGTTGAACTCCAGCCATAGCCAGAGACAGCCGACAGCAAAAAACCCTCCCAATCAGTATAATGCAGCAAGCAAAGTTCAACTTGCTCAATAGAGACTGAAGATCCATCAAAGTCACTTTCTTGGACACCAAAGACCAATCAATAACCAAAACCAAAACATAATTTTTTTTCAGGAGGCAACCTACATTCCATATGCACAGAATCTATTGTGATACCAAGAAAACAGAGGGTCGTCACCAGTCCCTCAGCTTTTTCCTGAGCAATGGGCAGTCCAAACTCGCTCGTCACCCGACATCCTGTAAAATCCGACACACCTCAGACCCAGCCAGACCAACAAACAAAAAGTCATCAAGATAATGTACGACAGACTTGAAACGAGATAAAACGCAAATAACACAAATAAGTAAGCCGGACAGATAGCTCAGCATGCTAAGGCACTATGGCTGAGCTCTGTAGCAACCCAAGGGTTGCAGGTTCGATCCCCGGTGAGGTCCACTCAGCCTTTCATCCTTCTGAGATCGATAAAGTGAGCAGCGCCTTGAGACCCTTACGAGTGATTAGCCACGCTTTACAAGTACCCAATACATACATACATACATACCCATTCAAGAAACGTGCTGAGGCACTCAAACAGGGAGCACGAGATGGAACAACCCATGGGTAAACAAAGGTCTTCAAAATAGGAATTCTCAACATAGCAACCAAGTAGATAATGTGAGGAAGGGTGAACAGGCAACAAACGAAAAGCTGCCTCAATTTCTATTTTTGCCATCAATGCAGAATGACCAGCATCCCTGACTGAATAAAATAGCTTGATCTTTGGAAAAGATAAGTGATGGATCAAACTAAATTTTCCTTGTTCCCTCTTAGGAACCACACCCAATGGGGAAATCCGCAAATCAATAGGAGGCGGTTCTAAAAAGGGGCCTGCCATGCGACCCAATTTAACCTCCTTCCCAATTTTTTCTCTCACCACCTCAGGCCATTGCCTAGCCAATATCATATTAACCCTAAAACTCTGCTGTCCCCCATGAGAAGGGATAACAAATCCAAATTGGAAACCATGGAGTAACAATGCAGACTTTTCCCTAACATCCCTTCCTCTTAGCGTAGCGGATGAGCCACGGCTCCATCACACTTACCCTCACCGGCGTTACCCCCCTTTTCAACCGAATCGGGGCCTCCTCCAGACTTACCTCTCTGGAAGCACTTGAGATAGGAGTGGGATCCACCGCATCCCGAACATTTGTGTCAAAATTTGCACGACACTCCCCACTTACAGATCTTCTCATTAAACGTGAAACAGTATCACTTTTTTCCTGCAGTCGAAGGCACTCGTGAAGATTGACCAACGACCCCCGCCTGAAAGGGATGCACAGCTCACAGAGGAGTCATTATATTCAACCATAACCCCATTATCCTATTGTCCCACTTCATATCAGGCTTCACAGACAAGCGTTGTCTAAACTGCTCGTCATAAGCCCACCAAGCCATTCCCCCATACGTCCTCTGGGCCGCCGCTATTTCATCGAGATAGCAGAACAGTGCAGTGTCCTGTTCAGAAAACTTTCCCAACATGACACTTGCATAAATGACGAACACCTGATACCAGTTGGTGAACATCTTAGGCAACTTTCTATATCGCTTCTTTCACTCTTCCTCCTCCTTCTTAATGGTATCCTTCTTAGAATCAGGGATTTCAAAGGACTGATCAAGGGGCAGAAGAGAGAATAGCTCAATAAATTCCCTCTTGAAAATCTTTTCCCTAACTTCAGCCGCCAAATTCATTCCCAAGGGTCCGATGGAACAAAGGCAAGACCGCGACAATGCTGTGTCAGCCACCTTAAGTTCCGACCCCACAGTTGCCTTACTTCCACCACTACTAACCACATCTGCCACCATGGTCCCAGGACCTCAGGTATTACCAGACCCACCCGATGCATCCGTGCTCACTAAAACCTGCCCTGAAGCCTCTATTTTCAACAACCCCCCTGACACAGGTGTAGCCAGAGGAGCCCACACCTTTGCCACCAGGGTGGGGAGAGGACTCACTCGAACTCTCCAGCTTTGCCAGCAAGTCCCGTAAACCAGCCAACAGCATTCCCGACACAGAGTCATTACCAGGCACTCCCCCACACCACAAGACAGGTGTCCCACCCCCAACATTCCCCGCAAGTATCTCACCTGTTCGGGTGTCTCCCTCCTGACGAACACCACCAACGACACTCTCAACCATTTCCTTAGACTGAAGCCCGCTCCTGTGTTGCTCCATGACCACTTCCTCTCCACCAGATGTTAGAGACCATATTCAGGGGCAAATAACCCCCTTTTCCACATCCCTTTTCCACATCTGGCACCCCCAACTGTAGTACCTCGTTTTCCTCTCTTAGGGGCCATCACACCACTACCAACATACCCTTCAACCACAGGCCCAGTCCACCTACACGATTTCCCTCTCTCCACCCCCAACTATCCCCCAGGCCTGTGCAGCCATCTATCACCTGACCTGACACCCCTTGTCGTGGCCGTATGGACATGACCACCACTGGGAACAGGCCCTCTGCCACTACTTCTGACTGTACCCACCTGCTGCATCTGACCAGAAGAACCAAGACCCACAGACAAAGGGACTGTGTCATCAGGGTCTATACTCCATCCAAGAACCATGGAGAACCAAGGAATCCATCTCCAGGCCATCATCAGCATCTTGCTGCTCATGAGAAAAACCAGGCTGCACACCAGGCCATACATGAGAATCCTCCACCTCTGAAAAAGACACGTAATCACATGACAAAAGATCACCACCACCCCCAGCCCTGGAAGATGGACCACCTGCCAAACTCACACCCTTGTGTAGCAAAGAATCCCTCTCCCCTGCACCAAACAGCTGGCTCCTAGCCTCAAAACCCTGCACCTCAGGAGAGGGAGGGACATATTCATCACCAGAGGAAGAAGTAAAATAAAAGGCCATATCCCCTTGATCAACTCCCAACCCCTCTACTTCACCAAACATTTCCTCCAATTCCCCCTCAGAATAAATCTCCTACTCCCCCCCATACATCCCAGCCTGGCCACTCTCCACACCGGAACCTCCAACCACATAAAACCCACTAGCATTCTGACTAACAGGAGGACCCAGATGAACTGCATCATCCTCACTACAACTATTATCCCCGGACCTCACACACCCAGATTCAGGCCCATCCGGACCATAAGCCACCTCCTGAGCCTGCTGAACATTGGCTGGACGCTCCAGGAACGGGATCCTGCAAACCCAGGATAGATTGCAAACGCTCCTCCAGCCAGGTAAGTCCATTACCCTCCGCTGCCTCCCTGATACGACCTAACAGCTTCTCCAAGGAAGCCATTACCAAGGCCTGAGCAGGAAAAGTACACCAAAAGGAGAAGAAGAAAATTTTTCAGACTGATCTACGACTTTTCCCGCTCAGCCCCTTATGTAATGCCTTCCTTGAGCTCCACCCACTCCTCTTTCACCTACATAGGGGTCTCTACCTCCATAGGTCAAAGGCCCCTTACAGCTTTGGCTGAACTTGCCTCTAGGTGCCTACTTTCTTCTGTGATTTTACATATTTAGAGAGTCTAGCAAAATCTATGTTTTTTAATTTTAAATTCCAGTCTATAAAATACGTTCAGAAGGTTGGAATACAATTGTCCCATGCATAGGATATCAGCCTTGGTTTGGTACATATAAATATGTAATACATGTATCCACAGACCACACTCAAAGGACTTTCAATCATTGTGTCAAAGTCGTTTTGACCTAGGAATTAAATTTCCACTTATTTCTGATCAATCAAGCCACCATGATTGAAAGTTCTATAGATTTATAAAGATATAAATATAATTAATATATGATTATATATAACTAATGATTATTTATATATACTATATATAAATATAGTATATATAGAATATATTGTGGATACTTTTCTTACTACGTCATAATATTTAAAAGGCTAAAGAAAGCAATTTTGTTTTGTATAGATTCTAATCATTTCTTTTTTCTTTCATGCATGAGGTAGATACATCACCCAAAATGTTAAAGTTTTGGAAAAATATTTTTGGGTTGTGGTATAGCTCTTTTCTACCCTGATAATAGAATTAATGTCTCCTGCAAAGACTTTGACAATTAATATAATAAAATTTCATTTTCTCACAGGACACCTTGAAAGTGAAATTAAAGAGTCTCATTCAATTTATCTGTATGTTGTGTTAATTTCCAGAAAAGGTAACAGTATTGTAATGTGCATTGCAATCCTGACAGTTAAATATACTTAAATATACTATGAAGCAAGTATGCTTAAAATTCTGATTACATTGGTATCTTTTTATACAAGGCATTCAGAAGCTCTGGTAAACTAATAGTGTATTGCAGCAATATAAATTCAATAAAAGGAGCCTGCTGCATTTCTCTTAGCTCAATCTTCTGTAATCTAATCCATTACACTGCAAGACTGCTAATAGTGTCATTGCCTAATAGATGTTATCCTTGACAAATATTGTTTAATGTTGTATATGTTTTCTTTAATGTTTCTGGAGAACATGTAACATTATACAGTATTTTGACACTAGGTGTCAGTAATAAGATAGAATGAAGCTCTAATGTTCATCTACCAGTGTTGAACTATTAAAAATTAACTACTCTATCAAAAATATCAGGTTTCATAAAACACAGTAAGAGCTTTATATAGCAGTAGAGTAAAACATAAATCATAAAATACCACGTTACCTCCATAAATGCAAATTTACTTAGCCATTCTCATGTGTATATTCCTTGATAAAACTGACAATGATTCAAAGTTAAAACTAAATGTACAGTACATTTTGTTTAGGAGGAATATGAAGAAAAAAAATTCCCCCCCATATTTGTTGCATTTCTCTGAAAACAAATGAACAAATGGCCCTTTAATGAAAAATGAATGAACCACATTTGTGCGAGAAAAAAAATATAGTTGATTTGTTTGTGCCATTAAAAAAAAAAAAAAAATGACTAAAGGTGGAAAATGATTTCTGCAGGCAGGAAAGGCCTCTAAATGTTTACATTTACACTATTAAAGTGGGCAAGGTTTTAAAAGTCCAATTTACATTATTCAATAATGATCTAGCAATGTCATTTTCAGTATCTTCTTGCCCAGTCCTGGCCTCATTAAAAAAAAAAAAGAAAACAAGGAGTTTTTTTTGCTGCTAGCGTGTAGCAGTAGCATTAGCTACTTCTTTAACTTTAATTATTTTAGTTTAACCAAAACTAAGCTTAAATGATTATTATTTATTTATTTGTAAAGTGCCCCCAAATTCAGTGGATTGGATAGAGCATGCCATTTTTAGGGTGTATGTACTTAATTACCACAATTTCTGGAAGCTTTTGTTTGCTTGTTTTGTGTTCTAAACTTGTTAAGAGAAGAGCTGATGTATGACCAGGAAAAAGGTTCTAGACTGCCGGGCTCCTGGAACTCCTGGTTGGCCGCCTCACAACGGACACTCACCTAACCCCTCTCAGGCTGGCCGGGCTCTTGGAACTCCCGGTCGGCCACAGAACAGCAGGACACCTGCTAACTTTACCCTGGTCGCTCCAGCAACCATGTGCCCCAGAGCTCCACTCTTTTGGGGATTAGTAGCTGCTAGGGAGGTGGGGGAATTACTGGAGGGGAGCTCCTTTGGGAACCGTTGTTATTTGACACCCCTACCCCCATACCTTCAACGGGCTGTATCTCTGGTCCCCAGTGACAAATCACGCCGATATTTGGACTGTGGCACCTGGGGACTGGGAGCTTTAAAATGACACTCAGAAACAGCCACCCCTGTGTCCTGGGATTCTATGGGACTGTGGCTGCTATGGAGGTGCCGGTCTATCTGGAGGGGCGGGAATGGCGGGGAAATTGTGGGATTGTCCAGTATCTTATCAAGATGAGCTTTGTGTATAAAAGGTGTGTATGTTTTCAATAAAATCAGTTCCTGTTTCACCTGAATGCTAGTATGTCTAGTTATTTGGGTGGGCTCCTGCTAAAATCACTTTCCTGGGCTACATAGCAGTCTGTTCCAGGCAGAGGAAGGACCCTCTGGCAGAGCTACCTAGTCCGGGTAGCCGGAGTCTGCCACAGAGTGGAACCATGAATACCGGTGCTGTTGGGCATCAGGGGTGACTACAGGCTGTAGTTACTTGCCAGCTACATAGGTGCAGTCGGCAGGGAGAAAGCAGGACCTGCTTGATGGAGCTACCCAGTTGGGGTAGCTGGGGTATCCATCACATTGGCTGGCAGCGGTAGGATCTGCTTCTTCCACATGATTCCTGCTGACAGAGGAGAAGGGCCACAGTAGCCGGTAATTATAGAAGTCAAATTTCTAACGAGAGTACAGGAGGCGCTGGCCCAGCTGGACAGTCCTATTTACCAACAGGACGTGCTGGAACAGAAGGACCTGATCCACTGGGACCTCTGGTGGGAGGCTCTTCAACAGGAGCGGAACAATGGAAAGGTCCTCCCCACGAATGACACGAGGTTCGGCAGGCCATGAGAGTGTATTTCCTGGGAAAACAGCCAAAGAAGGAATGGCTACCTGTTCTACATAGACTGGTCCAGCAAGAGATGTGGGTGGAGGACGACTATCGGACCCACAGTTTAGGAGTGAGATGGACCAGGTTATGGAGGATATCTCTGGGCTCCAAGAGGAACTGTTGGATCTCTTGGATCTCTTGGATTTTATAAGTGAACTGGAAGAGTCACTGGTCGAGGAATACAAGAGGCTGCTAGATCTCATTAAACAGCTTGCTAAGGCTATACAGATCTGGGTTGCAGCCCTATGGGATTCATGGAGCTCGACCATGGAGGAGTGGCAACAAAGAAAAAGGGAACCAGGGCTGCTGGATCCCAATCAGCAGTCTGGCTCCAAGCTTATGGCCTTGGACCAGGGGGCCACCCTAGCAGAAGCACTGGCCACAGGGCAGAGAGCCACCGGCCTCTGCCCAGCACCTGCAAAAGATCCAGGAAATGAGGGAGAGGAGGAAGGCGTCCTCCCTCCTCTTACACAGAACTCCTTCCTGGGAGAGGAGACAGTTGGCCTCTCTACCCAGCGGCAGAGCCAGGAGCAGGGTGCGGAGACAATCAGTCTCTCTCCTCAGCTGCAGAGACATCCCCTGGGAGTGGAGGTAGTCTTCCTCCCTCCCCGTAAGCAGAACCCCTTCCTGGGAGAGGAGGCAGTCGGTCTCTCACCCCAGCGGCAGAGCCAGGAGCAGGGAGAGGAGACAATCAGTCTCTCTCCCTCCCCGTAGCAGAACCCCTTGCAGGGAGAGATGGATGTCGATAACTCTCCCCAGCAGCAGAACCCCTTCCCAGGAGAGGAGACAGTTAGTCTCTCTCCCCAGTGGCAGAGCCAGGAGCAGGGAGAGGAGACAATCGGTCTCTTATCCCAGAGACATCCCCTGGGAGTAGAGGTAGCTGTCCTCCCTCCCCTTACACAGAACCCCTTGCAGGGAGACACGGATGTTGATAACTGTCCCCAGCAGCAGAACCCCTTCCCGGGAGAGGAGAAAGTCGGTCTCTCTCCCCAGCGGCAGAGCCATCCCCTGGGGCGGAGGTAGTTGTCCTCCTTCCCCTTATACAGAACTCCTTCATGGGAGAGGAGACAGTCAGTCTCTCTCCCCAGTGGCAGAGCCAGGAGCATGGAGAGGAGACAGTCAGTCTCTCTCCCCAGCGGCAGAGCCAGGAGCATGGACAGGAGACAGTCGGTCTCTCTCCCCAGTGGCAGATCCATCCCCCGGGAGCTGAGGTAGTCATCCTCCCTCCCCTTACACAGAACCCCTTGCAGGGAGAGACGGGTATCGTTATCTCTCACCAGCTGCAGAACCCCTTCGCGGGAGAGGAGATGGTTGGTCTCTCTCCCCAGCGGCAGAACACCTTGCAGGGAGAGGAGACAGGCAGTCTCTCTCCCCTGCAGCAGAATCCCTTTTTGGGAGAGGAGACAGTTGGTCTCTCTCCCCAGCGGCGGAACCCCATACAGAGAGCAGTTTCTCAGGGAGCTGCAGTACAGTTTCTCAGGGAGCGGAGGTAGTCGGCCTCCCTCCCCAGCAGCAGATCCCCTTCCCAGGAGGAGAGACAGCCCGTCTCTCTCCCCAGTAGCTGGGCATGATCTCTACCTTTTTTGCGCCCAGGAGGATTTCTCACCGGGGGCAGGCGTTGCATTGGGCAAGGAGGATAAAAGCTTATGCAGTTGGTGCCACATATTTGGACACCAGAGATTTGCCTGCCCCACCAAGGAGCAACCTCACCCTCTGGTCTGGGGTGGGAATACAGCTGGGAAACCGGCACTGGCTTTGTTTGTGGGTGGGTCAGCCAGTACTCAACAAAGTGTCACAGAGGGAGGAACTATGGCCATGGAACTTAAAGACACTGGAACTTGTGGGAGAGCAACTGTTTGGGAGCCGGCCTTGGCAAACTTGTTTGGTACTTTGCATTGTGTGAATATCCCTGTGCCCATGGCACAGGTGATAAATGCTAGCAGAAACCCCCCAGGGTGCCTCAAGCACAGGGGAGATGGGATAACCTTTTCCATCATCTGAGAAGTGGAGGGCCACTGTCAGACAGCCCCAGGCTGACCCGTTAAGGATCTAGCCGGGTCTGCTGAACTGGAAGGGGGGAGTTGTAACGGACACCGGGCTGCAAGGGTTAAACCCCTACCCCCCTACAACCTCACCCCTGTTGTTTCTCAGTGGTTTTAGGCTCCTCAGAGGAATCACAGTCTATGGAAGTTTTTGTTTGCTTGTTTAGTGTTCTAAACTTGTTGTTAAGAGAAGAGCTGATGTATGACCGGGAAAACCCTCCTAGGCTGGCTGGGCTCCTGGAACTCCCGGTCAGCCACAGAACAGCAGAACACCCGCTAAACTTTACCCCTGGTTGCTCCAGCAACCATGTGCCCCAGAGCTCCACTCTTTTGGGGATTAGTAGCCCCTAGGGAGGACAAGAGGTGGGGGAATTACCCTAGGGATCTCCTTTGGGAACCAGGATTTTTTGACACCCCTACCTCCATAACTTCAACGGGCTGTATCTCCGGTCCCCAGTGACAAATCACACATCTGGGGACCAAGAGCTTTAAAATGACACCCTGGAAGTGCCGCCGCTCCCCCGGGATCACCCCAAAACCGCAACCCCTGTGTCCAGTGATTCTGTGGGACTGTGGCTGCTATGGAGGTGCCGGTCTGTCTGGAGGGGCGGGAATGGCGGGAAAATTGTGGGATTGTCCAGTATCTTATCAAGATGATCTTTATGTATAAAAGGAGTGTGTGTTTTCAATAAAATCAGTTCCTGTTTCACCTGAATGCTAGTATGTCTAGTTATTTGGGTGGGCTCCTGCTAAAATCACTTTCCTGGGCTACATAGCAGCCTGTTCCAGGCAGAGGAAGGACCCTCTGGCAGAGCTACCTACTCTGGGTAGCCGGAGTCTGCCACAGGGTGGGACCCTGAATACCGGTGCTGTCGGGCATCAGAGGTGACTACAGGCGGTGGTCACTTGCCATCTACATAGCTGCAGTGAGCAGGGAGGAAACAGGACCCATTTGGCGAAGCTACCCAGTCGGGGTAGCCAGGGTATCCATCACAACATGCTTGCTCTCAAGCTCCTATCAGCCTACCTAGGTTTACAAAGGATACCAAGAGAGCAAAGCAAGTTTGATAATAATAGAAGTAAAGTGTAAAGTTGTTTTAAAAAAAAATGCTTGCTCTATCTGAATCATGAATTTTTTATTTTGATTTGATTTTCACTTTAAGCTGCTGTCCTGCTTCACCATAGAACTACAAACGTTGAGAATTGCAGCAAAGCACAGCTAGTTACATATATGAAAACATTATATGGATATCAATGCACTAATATATTGTATGTCTGCTTTTAAGTCATCAAGCTAATACACTCATAAGATAATTATTTAGGGTATTAAATACTTTGCAATATATTGTAGCCCTATTGGCCATTTAATATGTTTCAGCTTTCACCATAGTTTCAGTGTCCTAACTTTAAACCTAACCCTACTAACAAAAATTCAAACAAGAGGTTTCTTTTGCACCCATGAGTCTGAGGACAATCTGCTTCCTTTGTCTAAACAAAACTGATCATGCCTACCATACTTTACCAATAAGAGCTAGTCTGTTGCTCCTTCAGGAGGTCTGGGTTGCCTCAGTTATAGACACATTGAGATAAGTTGTCATCAGGCCAGGATACCAGAATTCAAAAGTATTTTTATAAAATATACATTTTATTAATGTATTAAGTTCCCTCCAGTATAATTCAGAAGATGATTGTTTGCAATCTTTTTAAAATTCAATTACAATGCAAATCAAATGTTTCCTCCCAAGCTGTTTGGAGCAAGCTATTTTTGGTGCTGCTCTCCTTGTGAGTATTATTTCAGTACAAGATCTGCTTTATTCCACCACTATCTCAGTGTTGCACTAGGAGGTACCCTTTTTGTGATTGTTTTCACAGATTCCTGATTGTTGTCAATTATCCATGAGAGGAGCTGCCCACATATTCTGAATTGGCTCCATTTAGAATTATAATCACTGATAGATTACAACCATTGATGAATATATCTGGACAACCCTGAACATCTGAACTTGTGTCATAAGCTTTTACAAAGACTCAGTTAAGATATTTTTCTATAACTGTTTGTTATGATTGTATGGTTGTATTATATGGGCTCTATCTACATCTATTTTAATATTATATGTTGAATTATGAAAATTAGCTCATTACAGTCATACCACTTTTATAGTTATATACACACTGGATAGATCCACATATCCACCATTATATTAATCTATTGGTATTGTTATAGCACCCCCTAGGGTTGGACACCTCAGTGTCACAACAGTTGTTTGCATTCTGAGCTAAAAGAAGTTGCACCCACGTGGTAACTATGGTATTGAGCTGGTTGTTCATTCCTGTGAGTGAATTTCTCTCTGTGTGCATTTAGTCTCCCTATGGGGAAAAAGGGGGAACTGGACATGGACTCCTTGCTCAGTGTGCTTAGAGGAATACCGCTACACCTCACTGATGAGTCCCAATGAAGGCCGAAACGATCATCTGGGGTTGCTGTGTTCCTTGTTCAGAGAGGAATTGCTCTGTGAAAAGCATTACTAGGTTAAAAGAAGTTGCACCCAGGTGGTAAATCGCCATAGAACAGGCTAACTATGGTATTGAGCTGGTTGTTCGTTACTGTGAGTGCACTTCTCTCTGTGTGTATTATGTATTTATGTGTTTATATGTGTATATATGTCTGTAAACACATATATACATATATAAATACATGTACACACATATATAGACATGTATATGTATGTATATCTATGTTAAAGCACTTTGGAGCCTTTTTTTTCCCTAACACCTGAGACCTCATATCTTTGTGCCCTTAAAACTTGTAACTGTACTTATAAATGTATTTTTTTTTCCAAATATTTTTATTGAGGTTATTGCAAACAAAATACACACAGAAAAAAGAAAATATACATCTTCATGCTCAAATATCAAGACAGAAAATTATAAACAGCCAAGTAAAAAAATCGAGTTCACATATAGTATGGTCACACTGTGAATATATTGATAGAGCTTATAAAAACAACACCTCATTTTAAAGGGGAAGGGGAATATTTCAATTATCTCTAGAAATAAACATATCTAAACAGTGTTAGAAGTTTCATATGGGGTCTGTACTCCTAAGCTTAACCAGTAAGCAAGGTGGTGGGGGGGAAACATAATGCATAATGTAAAAGACTTGTAGCATACTTACTCCTCGGGGCTTGCAAAAGAAGTCTATCTAACTAACTACGTATTACCAGTGTATAAAAATATATAGGAATTCTACAACCTCATAGATACATGACTCTCTAGAACATATACCCTGGCTCATCATATATATTTCAATTATGTTAGGGACACTGGAGGACCGCTAGATACATGACTCTCTAAAACATATACCCTGGCTCATCATATATATTTCAATTATGTTAGGGACACTGGAGGACCGCTCATCCCCCGTGGCGTAGTAATAGTGTACAGAATAGATGGCACATCTAATGATATAGTAATCCAAACAACTAAACATCCCACATGTTCCTTTACAACTAGCAGAACCTCTAGAATAGGCTCATTGAATCTCATTAGGGACCAAAGGGTTTTAACCTCTATCCCCTTATTTAGGCATATCCTGTGTTCCTTTATACACAAACTAAGTGAAGAGTAGGCAGAGGTAATCCAGAGTGAGTATAGTAAGATATATCCCTATCAGGCCCACCTGTAAGTACTTGGGTTTTACCAGCATATGTCTAGTGTTTAAATTTTTTTGGTGGAAACAACTAATTTAGAAATTGGAAACTCAAAGTGTCCAATATACTTATATCAAGAATAGAGTTAGCTAGGTGACACAAGTGTTCTATATAGAATTATGCCCTCTAATACTACTTGCATGTTAAAAAAACTTAGGCCTAGATTTGGAGTTTGGCGGTAGCCGTGAAAACCAGCGTTAGAGGCTCCTAACGCTGGTTTTAGGCTACCGCCGGTGTTTGGAGTCAGTCAGGAAAGGGTCTAACGCTCACTTTTCAGCTGCGACTTTTCCATACCGCAGATCCCC
This sequence comes from Bombina bombina, assembly GCF_027579735.1. Taxonomy (NCBI): domain Eukaryota; kingdom Metazoa; phylum Chordata; class Amphibia; order Anura; family Bombinatoridae; genus Bombina; species Bombina bombina. Next base: position 290,562,426 of record NC_069504.1, read on the forward strand.
TTAAGTCAATTGCGTATCCTATCTTTTCAATGGGATCTTCCTAACTCCGGTATTTAGAGTCGTGTCTGAAGTGAGCGTTAGAATTCTAACGACAAAACTCCAGCCGCAGAAAAAAGTCAGTAGTTAAGAGCTTTTTGGGCTAACGCCGGTTCATAAAGCTCTTAACTACTGTGCTCTAAAGTACACTAACACCCATAAACTACCTATGTACCCCTAAACCGTGCCCCCCCCACATCGCCGACACTGGATTACATTTTTTTAACCCCTAATCTGCCGACCGCCACCTACGTTATCCTTATGTACCCCTAATCTGCTGCCTCTAACACCGCCGACCCCTATATTATATTTATTAACCCCTAATCTGCCCCCCACAACGGCGCCGCCAGCTACCTACACTTATTAAGCCCTAATCTGCCGTCCGCACGCCGCCGCCAGCTACATTATAGCTATGTACCCCTAATCTGCTGCCCCTAACACCGCCGACCCCTATATTATATATTAACCCCTAACCTGCCCCCCTCAACGTCGCCTCCACCTAACTACACTTATTAACCCCTAATCTGCCGAGCGGACCGCACCGCTATTATAATAAAGTTATTAACCCCTAATCCGCCTCACTAACCCTATAATAAATAGTATTAACCCCTAATCTGCCCTTCCTAACATCGCCGACACCTAACTTCAAACATTAACCCCTAATCTGCCGACTGGAGCTCACCGCTATTCTAATAAATTTATTAACCCCTAAAGCTAAGTCTAACCCTAACACTAACACCCCCCTAAGTTAAATATAATTTAAATCTAACGAAATTAATTAACTCTTATTAAATAAATTATTCTTATTTAAAGCTAAATACTTACCTGTAAAATAAACCTTAATATAGCTACAATATAAATTATAATTATATTATAGCTATTTTAGGATTTATATTTATTTTACAGGTAACTTTGTATTTATTTTAACCAGGTACAATAGCTAAAATAGTTAAAATAATTACAAAATTACCTGTAAAATAAATCCTAACCTAAGTTACAATTAAACCTAACACTACACTATCAATAAATTAATTAAATAAAATACCTACAATTACCTACAATTAAACCTAACACTACACTATCAATACATTAATTAAATACAATATCTACAAATAAATACAATTAAATAAACTAACTAAAGTACAAAAAATAAAAAAGAACTAAGTTACAAAAAATAAAAAAATATTTACAAACATCAGAAAAATATTACAACAATTTTAAACTAATTACACCTACCCTAAGCCCCCTAATAAAATAACAAAGCCCCCAACATAAAAAAATGCCCTACCCTATTCTAAATTACTAAAGTTCAAAGCTCTTTTACCTTACCAGCCCTGAACAGGGCCCTTTGCGGGGCATGCCCCGAAGAATTCAGCTCTTTTGCCTGTAAAAAAAACACATACAATACCCCCCCCAACATTACAACCCACCACCCACATACCCCTAATCTAACCCAAACCCCCCTTAAATAAACCTAACACTAAGCCCCTGAAGTTCTTCCTACCTTATCTTCACCATACCAGGTTCACCGATCGATCCAGAAGAGCTCCTCCGATGTCCTGATCCAAGCCCAAGCGGGGGGCTGAAGAGGTCCATGATCCGGCTGAAGTCATCATCCAAGCGGGAGCTGAAGAGGTCCATGATCCGGCTGAAGTCTTCATCCAAGCGGGAGCTGAAGAGGTCCATGATCCGGCTGAAGTCTTCTATCAACGGCATCTTCAATCTTCTTTCTTCAGGAGCCATCATCTTCCATCCGACGCGGAACATCCTCTTCTCCCGACGCCTATTCGCCGAATGACGGTTCCTTTAAATGACGTCATCCAAGATGGCGTCCCTCGAATTCCGATTGGCTGATAGGATTCTATCAGCCAATCGGAATTAAGGTAGGAATATTCTGATTGGCTGATGGAATCAGCCAATCAGAATCAAGTTCAATCCGATTGGCTGATCCAATCAGCCAATCAGATTGAGCTTGCATTCTATTGGCTGTTCCGATCAGCCAATAGAATGCAAGCTCAATCTGATTGGCTGATTCAATCAGCTATCAGATTTTTCCTACCTTAATTCCGATTGGCTGATAGAATCCTATCAGCCAATCAGAATTCGAGGGACGCCATCTTGGATGACGTCATTTAAAGGAACCGTCATTCGGCAAGTAGGCGTCGGGAGAAGAGGATGTTCCGCGTCGGATGGAAGATGATGGCTCCCGAAGAAAGAAGATTGAAGATGCCGTTGATAGAAGACTTCAGCCGGATCATGGACCTCTTCAGCTCCCGCTTGGATGAAGACTTCAGCCGGATCATGGACCTCTTCAGCCCCCCGCTTGGGCTTGGATCAGGACATCGGAGGAGCTCTTCTGGATCGATCGGTGAACCTGGTATGGTGAAGATAAGGTAGGAAGATCTTCAGGGGCTTAGTGTTAGGTTTATTTAAGGGGGGTTTGGGTTAGATTAGGGGTATGTGGGTGGTGGGTTGTAATGTTGGGGGGGGGTATTGTATGTGTTTTTTTTACAGGCAAAAGAGCTGAATTCTTTGGGGCATGCCCCACAAAGGGCCCTGTTCAGGGCTGGTAAGGTAAAAGAGCTTTGAACTTTAGTAATTTAGAATAGGGTAGGGCATTTTTTTATTTTGGGGGTCTTTGTTATTTTATTTGGGGGCTTAGAGTAGGTGTAATTAGTTTAAAATTGTTGTAATATTTTTCTGATGTTTGTAAATATTTTTTTATTTTTTGTAACTTAGTTCTTTTTTATTTTTTGTACTTTAGTTAGTTTATTTAATTGTATTTATTTGTAGATATTGTATTTAATTAATGTATTGATAGTGTAGTGTTAGGTTTAATTGTAGGTAATTGTAGGTATTTTATTTAATTAATTTATTGATAGTGTAGTGTTAGGTTTAATTGTAACTTAGGTTAGGATTTATTTTACAGGTAATTTTGTAATTATTTTAACTATTTTAGCTATTAAATAGTTCTTAACTATTTAATAGCTATTGTACCTGGTTAAAATAAATACAAAGTTGCCTGTAAAATAAATATAAATCCTAAAATAGCTATAATATAATTATAATTTATATTGTAGCTATATTAGGATTTATTTTACAGGTAAGTATTTAGCTTTAAATAGGAATAATTTATTTAATAAGAGTTAATTAATTTCGTTAGATTTAAATTATATTTAAGTTAGGGGGGTGTTAGTGTTAGGGTTAGACTTAGCTTTAGGGGTTAATAAATTTATTAGAATAGCGGTGAGCTCCAGTCGGCAGATTAGGGGTTAATGTTTGAAGTTAGGTGTCGGCGATGTTAGGGAGGGCAGATTAGGGGTTAATACTATTTATTATAGGGTTAGTGAGGCGGATTAGGGGTTAATAACTTTATTATAATAGCGGTGCGGTCCGGTTGGCAGATTAGGGGTTAATAAGTGTAGTTAGGTGGAGGCGACGTTGTGGGGGGCAGATTAGGGGTTAATAAATATAATATAGGGGTCGGCGGTGTTAGGGGCAGCAGATTAGGGGTACATAGGGATAATGTAAGTAGCGGCGGTTTACGGAGCGGCAGATTAGGGGTTAATAATAATATGCAGGGGTCAGCGATAGTGGGGGAGGCAGAATAGGGGTTAATAAGTGTAAGGTTAGGGGTGTTTAGACTCGGGGTACATGTTAGGGTGTTAGGTGCAGAAGTAGGAAGTGTTTCCCCATAGACAACAATGGGGCTGCGTTAGGAGCTGAACACAGCTTTTTTGCAGGTGTTAGGTTTTTTTTCAGCTCAAACAGCCCCATTGTTTTCTATGGGGGAATCGTGCACGAGCATGTTTTTGAGGCTGGCCGCGTCCGTAAGCAACTCTGGTATCGAGAGTTGAAGTTGCGTTAAATATGCTATACGCTCCTTTTTTGGAGCCTAATGCAGCCATTCTGTGAACTCTCAATACCAGAGTTATTTTAAAGTGCGGCCAGAAAAAATCCAGCGTTAGCTACGCGGGTCGTTACCGACAAAACTCTAAATCTAGCCGTTAGTATTAATGCAGACTAATTAAAGGATTCGCGTTATCAGAGTGTAACATGTACTCACTAAACTGAGAGCCACTATTATCTATTACTTGTTTCCCTGTCCCGGCCACGGACAGAGGAAACAACATCTAACTATAGCGTGTGATGGGTAATGGCTTCCCCAGAAAATATAAATGTAACAGCTATCTGGCTAATAATGTAGTGGGTATATTCAGGTTTATGTACCATATAGTACTTAATAGCTGGAGAGGCATAGAACGTAGCAAAGATATATGTGCTAATAAAAACCCTATCTAGAGTCTGTTTTTAATTTTAACAAAAGCTCTAATGCCTAATAGAATATCAAAGCAAGAACATTAATGAACAAAAATAAAACATTTGCTCTTAGAACTGAGAACTTTTATCTTTAGTGATACCACAGAACAACAAACCAAGCATATTATCCATGAAAAGATTTAGACATTTGTAAGCCGCAAAGATCAGGGCAGAGGCAACTTGCTCAGTCCGTGTTTGCCATTTTACTTGTCCCAGGGCTTCATCCAACACCAGCCTTTCGCAGGGATACCCCTTTGTCAAATAAACAGTATTGGGCAAAATAATCCAATTGCATATGAGATCCAAATAACATGCTCCACTGATCCGCATAAGTATCTATTATGAGAGATTTGTCCAAAGTCCTACTAACCCCCAAGCAATAGGTATTGGCCTCCAGCAGCGTCCTATTGTCATCCAGCCAACCGGTCTCAAATAACATCATGATGAGCGGGTCATCAGGAACAACATCCCCATATACTGTCAAGGGATAAGGAGTATATATCAAATTCTCAGCTGGCCGGTATCGCTCTGTTGTCTTGCCGCTTGTTGCTCTGCCCTTACAGTGAGTTTCCTCTGTGTCAACAATGGCCTTCGTGCTGCTCCAGGCATGCATTTCAGAGTCATAGCCGGTATCCACTGATATCTCAAACCTCCTCATCTCCTCCACTGCAAAGCGACCAAACTCCCGATCCATCTGAGGTGTGCAAGAGGTAAGTAGCAAGCGCCGGGGCCCCATAGCACTGCCCCCACCCTGCTTCAGTAAAATAGGATTAGGCTGGAGAGGCAGCGTCGCATTAGAATCGACTGAAGATTGAAACGCCATCTTGATCGTATCTTCCATTACAGCTTGAAAGGCATCCAGTAAGTCGCACAGTCCAGTCAGAGCCTGTATTTTAACCTCCATGATGTGCCCCCACAGTGAACAAGAAGTGGATGGGCTAAGCGTAGCTAGTAGTCTTTGTTGTTTATGCAACAGCCGCGGGCACAGGGTACACAAAAAACAAACAAGGCCCGGGATTGCATGTGGTGTTCTTTAAGAGCATAGGTCAAGATAACAGTCAAATCTCCACTTCTGAACAGCAATCAAAGTATATGTTATATTTCCGCTTCTTACAATAAAGCATGTGTTGCATCAAAATTTTCCTCACTAATATCCAATAGTTCAAGTTTTACTATTATGTTCAGGAGCTTCATCTAGACGCATCTTGCCGCTTCAAGAGTTGGCTCCGCCCCTATAAATGTATTTTTGATGTGTTTTGTGCAACTTTTTATTTGAGCATAACAGTTAATGAGAAGAAAAAAAATCAAGCAAACACTTTTTCTTTCAAATTACAAAACGCTTGTTACTTACAATGCCCTCAAACACTTGCGATAAACCCATTGTAGCTTGTGGTCCACTCGTAATCTAGCCCATATTTGGAATATTGAGTCTGTACTAATTCTTACATACATTCTTTATTAATTTCTCTTAGCACATTTTCATTTAGCCACATTTGTTCAGATTTATTTATTTATTTTACCTTTATAACCACGTGGCATGTGTTGATGTCTGTACTTTAACAAAGATTTAAATTCTATGCATTTTTCCTCTGTGTTTTTATTTAACTAATTTAAGAATAGTTTGTCCCAATGTAAGCTATTTAATGATTTATATAAATAAAAGTCTTGGTGGAACCCTTGTAATACTGCTTATGGGAAATGATTTCAAAAACTGACCATGTTATGGTCACTGCTACCCAAATGTTTGATCAAACTAAATCTAATATAGCTCTATTTCTAGTTGGCACCTCTATTAATTATGACATGGTTATCTTTGAGAACATTTGGAAATCTATCTCCCTTAGCTTTATTGCTAGTTTCATTGGCACAGTTTATTTTGGGGTAGTTAAAATCTCCTATAATTACAGCACTGTTATTTTCAGGATAGGTAAAGTCCAGAGTAAGACCCAAATGCTAGAATGAGGGTAATAACACCCTAGCACAGTGAGTATATACCAGGACTTGACCCTGCGACAGCTACAGTATGAAATACTCACAGAGATAGGCTGGAAGATGGCACAGCAGGGTCAGGAGAAGAAACTTCGAGTAGATAGGGTTAATCAAGAGAGTTGTCAAGTAAGCAATGTCCGGCAACGTGTAATCAGGCAGGTAGGGGTTATGCAATAGAGTAATCCAACAAGCAATGTCCAGCAACGTGTAATCAAGCAGATAAGGCTTAACCAATAGAATAATCGAGCAAGCAAAGTCCAGCAACGTGTAATCAGGCAGGTAGGGTTTAAGCAATAGAGTAATCCAACAAGCAAAGTCCAGCAACGTGTAATCAGGCAGGTAGGGGTTAAGCAATAGGGTAATCCAACCAGCAATGTCCAGCAACGTGTAATCAGGCAGGCAAGGGTTAACCAATAGAATAATCCAGCAAGCAAAGTCCAGCAACGTGTAATCAGGCAGGTAGGGGTTAAGCAATAGAGTAATCCAACAAGCAATGTCCAGCAACGTGAAATCAGGCAGGTAAGGGTTAACCAATAGAGTAATCCAACATGCAATGTCCAGCAGCGTGTAATCAGACAGGCAGGAGTTAAGCAATAGAGTTTTCAAACAAGCCAAGTCCAGCAACAAGGAATGAGTCAGATAAGGGTTCAGGGTTCAGAATAATGACAAGCTCAGGTTTAGAAATATAAGTAATACTCACAAGCCAACGAGTGAAAACAATCAGGCACCGGAGGAGAGAAGACGCCGGAATAAGAAGCCATTCTGACGTCAGAGGAGAGGGACGGCTTCAGCCAAGTTGCTAGGCAACAGAGTGTAGCGCAACAGCGCCGAAGAAATCCGGAAAGAGGAAGAGCGATCAGCTGAGCGATCGCGACAGTGCCCCCTCCTCAAGGACCCCTCCGAGGAACACGAGCAGGCTTCGAAGGATTCCGAACGTGGAACTGTTTGATCAGGGCAGAGGCGCAGATATGAGAAGCAGGTTCCCAGGAACGTTCAGTAATGGGGTAGCCCTTCCAATGAACCAAATAGTATAAACGGTTACCTCGTAATCTGGAATCAAGAATTTGACTGATCTCGAATTCCGAAGTACCATCCACAAGAAATGGAGAGGGAGCTTTCTTTTTGGTGGAAAACCGATTAGAGACTGCCGGTTTAAGAAGAGACACATAAGGATGAATCTTCAGGTTGTCTGGTAAAGCCACCTTGTAAGCAGTAGAACAAACCTTGGAAACAATTCTAAACGGTCCAATGTATTTAGGACCCAATTTAGCACAAGGTTGCTTAAGACGAATGAATCTGGTAGATATCCAAACTTTGTCTCCAGTGCGGAATGAAGGTGCCTTACGGCGTCTGCGGTCAGCAAATCGCTTATACTTTAGAGAAGAGAGGATAAGAATTTCCCGAATCTTCTTCCAGTTTTTACAGAGATTCTTCACAGTTCGATCTGCTTCAGGAACACCAGAAACCCCAGAAGACATAGGAAAAGTTCTAGGTTCGAATCCATAAGCTGCCTTGAAGGGAGAAGTCTGTAAAGAAGAATTGAGACGAGAATTGTAAGCAAGTTCTGCCAAAGGAAGAAGTTGAGACCAATTGGAATGCTGATGATTAACATAGTGCCTGAGATAAGATTCAAGAGATTGGTTTACTCGTTCAGTTTGACCGTTGGATTGAGGATGATGGGCAGTAGATAGAGATATGGTAACTCCAAATTGTTTGCATAGAGATTTCCAGAATCTTGAGACAAATTGAACTCCTCGATCAGAAACAATGTCCAAAGGAAAACCATGTAACCTGGTGATATGGAGTATAAACAGTTCAGCGAGTTTCCGGGCAGATGGTAAGCCAGTTAAAGGAACAAAATGAGCTGTTTTTGAAAATCTGTCTACCACAACCCATATGGTCTTGTTTCCGGCAGAATTAGGAAGATCAGTAATAAAGTCCATGGAAACATGAGACCAGGGATAATATGGAACAGGTAGAGGTTGTAAGAGTCCAAAAGGTAAACCAGAAGACTGTTTATTAGATGTACAGGAATTACAGGCTGCAACATAATCCTTGACATCTTTGTTCATGGAAGGCCACAAGACATGTTGTTTGAGTCTCCATAATGTATTCCGTACTCCAGGATGTCCAGACAAAATATTATCATGAGCCCAACGAAGAAGTTTAAGGCGGAATTCTGCAGGTACAAACAAGATTCCAGGAGGTATGTTATACGAGGAGGGAATGGAGGCTTGAGCAGACTGTAATGCTTGAAAAGGAAAAGTAGACAACTGAGCTAGAACTTTAGCAGGCTGGAGAATGGGTTCAGAATCCAACAATGTAGAATCAGAAGCTTGAAATTGTCTGGATAAAGCATCCGCTTTACAGTTCTTAGAACCAGGAATATAAGAGAGGACAAAATTAAATCTGGAAAAGAACAGAGCCCACCGGGCTTGACGTGAGTTGAGGAGTTTATCAGTATGAAGATACAGAAAATTTTTATGATCCGTAAGAATAAGGAATGGTTGAACCGTGCCTTCAAGCAGATGTCTCCATTCTTCCAAGGCCATCTTAATCGCTAACAATTCTTTGTTACCGACGTCATAATTCAGTTCAGAAGTATTAAACTTCTTGGAGAAGAACCCCACAGGAAGGATTTTGCTAGTGACAGGATTTTGTTGAGATAGCACAGCCCCGGCAGCGATCAGAGAAGCATCCACTTCAACGATGAATTGGAGACTCGGAACTGGATGGCAAAGAACGGGGGCTGAAATAAATGCAGATTTCAGAGACTCAAAGGCCTGTAAGGCTTTATCAGACCAATGCTTGCAATCCTGACCCTTCTTAGTAAGAGCAGTAAGAGGTGCCGATATGTTAGCAAAGTCTTTTATGAATTTATGATAGTAATTGGCAAACCCTAGAAACCTCTGAAGAGATTTTAGGGTAGTTGGTCTAGGCCAATCTATAATAGCCGACAGTTTTTCAGAATCCATCTCAAATCCAGACGGAGAAATGATGTAGCCCAAAAAATTAATAGATTCTTGATGAAAAGAGCACTTTTCAAGCTTGGCAAATAGAGAATTTTCACGTAATCTCTGGAGTACTAGTTTAACCTGATGAACGTGATCCTGTAAAGTCCGAGAATAAATCAAAATATCATCAAGATAGATAATGACGAATTGATTAAGATAGTCTCTGAATATTTAATTAACAAAATGTTGAAAAACTGCAGGGGCATTGCATAACCCAAAAGGCATAACTAAATATTCATAGTGTCCAAACCTAGTGTTGAAGGCTGTTTTCCACTCATCCCCTTTTCGAATCCTGACCAAATTGTATGCCCCACGAAGATCCAGTTTGGTAAAAATGGAAGCACCCTGGAGACGATCAAACAATTCAGGAATGAGAGGAAGGGGATAACAATTCTTGATTGTAATCTGATTAAGAGCACGATAGTCAATGCAAGGACGTAAACCTCCATCTTTCTTTTCAAAAAAGAAAAAACCTGCTCCTACCGGAGAGGAAGAATGGCGAATAAAACCTCGGGCCAAATTATCCTTGATATAGTCTTCGAGAGAAACATTTTCTTGACAAGAAAGTGGGTATGTTTTACCCTTAGGAAGAGGTGCTCCAGGTAGTAAGTCAATGGGACAATCAAAGTCCCGATGTGGAGGTAATATTTCAGCATCTTTCTTAGAAAAGACATCACAAAAAGAATGATATTGTACAGGCAAAGAATCAGGAATGTCCAAAACTGCCACAACTGTACTAGAAGGTTTGGGAGTATTCTGTAAACACTTTTGGAAACAAGAGGATCCCCAGGTAACAAGTTCCCCTTTTGACCAGGAGAAAACCGGATCATGAAGTTGTAGCCATGGAAGTCCCAAAATTAAAGGAAACTGAGGAGAAGAGATGATGTCAAAACAGATGGTCTCCGAATGAAGTACTCCTACAGACATAAGAAGTGGTATAGTAGAATATTGAATGATTCCTGAACCTAAAGGTTGACCACTGACAGTAGTGACCTTAATTACTTGGCTCTTGGAAAGCAAAGGAATCCGAAAGGAATTAACAAAATCCGAATCCATAAACATTCCAGCAGCTCCAGAATCAATGAGTGCTTGAGCCTGGAACTTGGTGTTGCCAAAACGGAAGGTGACTGGAACAAACAGCTTGGGATTGAGGGTTGGAAAAGATTTTTGGCTTAACTCAGTCCCTCTTTCTGGAGTTAAGCCCTGGCTTTTACTGGACGGGTTGGACAATCTTTTAACATATGTCCCTTAATACCACAGTAAAGACATAGTCCAAGATTACGCCTTCTGAGACGTTCAGCTTCAGATAACTTAATTGCACCAACCTCCATGGGTTCACTAGATTCAGAGATAGAAGAATTCGGAGCAAGAAGGTTAGGTGAACGAGACAAAGGACGGAAAGTAGGTTTGTTAAAGGATCTTCTGTTACGGTCACGTTCATGGAGACGCTCAGAGTAACGAGCATCTAACTTGATACATAAATTGATGAGTTCTTCTAGAGAATCAGGAAGATCCCTATAAACCAGTTCATCTTTTAAACGATCGCAAAGACCTTTACGAAATGCTGCACGCTGGGCCCCATGATTCCACATAGTTTCAGCAGCTAAAGTCCGAAATTCTATAGCGTATTGTGCTACAGAAAGAGAACCCTGCCTTAAATCTAAAAGTCCTGCTTCGGCAGCTGCAGACCTTCCAGGTTTATCAAACACGGAAGAAAATATGGATACAAAAGTGTCAATATCGTGAAGCAAAGGATCATCCTTTTCCAACAATGGAGAAACCCAAGCCAAGGCTTTACCTTTCATAAGAGAAATCAAAAAGGTGATCTTGGAGGAAGAGGAAACAAACATCAGAGGATTATTTCTGAAGTGTAGGCGGCACTGATTAAGGAATCCTCGACAGTCATCCGGGTTGCCATCATATTTATCAGGTAGCGGAATTCTGGGTACTAACTGTTCAGCATGATGTGGGGGGTTATATGTAGAATTAGAACTGGCCGCAGGAACAACAGGAGTTATAGGGACTTGTGAAGGAGGAGAGAGGTTATGCAAAAGAGCAGTAATTTGATCCAATTTTGTAATTATTTTAACTATTTTAGCTATTAAATAGTTCTTAACTATTTAATAGCTATTGTACCTGGTTAAAATAAATACAAAGTTGCCTGTAAAATAAATATAAATCCTAAAATAGCTATAATATAATTATAATTTATATTGTAGCTATATTAGGATTTATTTTACAGGTAAGTATTTAGCTTTAAATAGGAATAATTTATTTAATAAGAGTTAATTAATTTTGTTAGATTTAAATTATATTTAAGTTAGGGGGGTGTTAGTGTTAGGGTTAGACATAGCTTTAGGGGTTAATACATTTATTAGAATAGCGGTGAGCTCCAGTCGGCAGATTAGGGGTTAATGTTTGAAGTTAGGTGTCGGCGATGTTAGGGAGGGCAGATTAGGGGTTAATACTATTTATTATAGGGTTAGTGAGGCGGATTAGGGGTTAATAACTTTATTATAATAGCGGTGCGGTCCGGTTGGCAGATTAGGGGTTAATAAGTGTAGTTAGGTGGAGGCGACGTTGTGGGGGGCAGATTAGGGGTTAATAAATATAATATAGGGGTCGGCGGTGTTAGGGGCAACAGATTAGGGGTACATAGGGATAATGTAAGTAGCTGCGGTTTACGGAGCGGCAGATTAGGGGTTAATAATAATATGCAGGGGTCAGCAATAGCGGGGGCGGCAGAATAGGGGTTAATAAGTGTAAGGTTAGGGGTGTTTAGACTCGGGGTACATGTTAGGGTGTTAGGTGCAGACGTAGGAAGTGTTTCCCCATAGACAACAATGGGGCTGCGTTAGGAGCTGAACGCGGCTTTTTTGCAGGTGTTAGGTTTTTTTTCAGCTCAAAAAGCTCCATTGTTTTCTATGGGGGAATCGTGCACGAGCACGTTTTTGAGGCTGGCCGCGTCCGTAAGCAACTCTGGTATCGAGAGTTGAAGTTGCGTTAAATATGCTATACGCTCCTTTTTTGGAGCCTAACGCAGCCATTCTGTGAACTCTCAATACCAGAGTTATTTTAAAGTGCGGCCAGAAAAAAGCCAGCGTTAGCTACGCGGGTCGTTACCGACAAAACACTAAATCTAGCCGTTAGTATTAATGCAGACTAATTAAAGGATTCGCGTTATCAGAGTGTAACATGTACTCACTAAACTGAGAGCCACTATTATCTATTACTTGTTTCCCTGTCCCGGCCACGGACAGAGGAAACAACATCTAACTATAGCGTGTGATGGGTAATGGCTTCCCCAGAAAATATAAATGTAACAGCTATCTGTCTAATAATGTAGTGGGTATATTCAGGTTTATGTACCATATAGTACTTAATAGCTGGAGAGGCATAGAACGTAGCAAAGATATATGTGCTAATAAAAACCCTATCTAGAGTCTGTTTTTAATTTTAACAAAAGCTCTAATGCCTAATAGAATATCAAAGCAAGAACATTAATGAACAAAAATAAAACATTTGCTCTTAGAACTGAGAACTTTTAACTTTAGTGATACCACAGAACAACAAACCAAGCATATTATCCATGAAAAGATTTAGACATTTGTAAGCCGCAAAGATCAGGGCAGAGGCAACTTGCTCAGTCCGTGTTTGCCATTTTACTTGTCCCAGGGCTTCATCCAACACCAGCCTTTCACAGGGATACCCCTTTGTCAAATAAACAGTATTGGGCAAAATAATCCAATTACATATGAGATCCAAATAACATGCTCCACTGATCCGCATAAGTCTCTATTATGAGAGATTTGTCCAAAGTCCTACTAACCCCCAAGCAATAGGTATTGGCCTCCAGCAGCGTCCTATTGTCATCCAGCCAACCGGTCTCAAATAACATCATGATGAGCGGGTCGTCAGGAACAACATCCCCATATACTGTCAAGGGATAAGGAGTTGCGGTCCCTGTATATATCAAATTCTCAGCTGGCCGGTATCGCTCTGTTGTCTTGCCGCTTGTTGCTCTGCCCTTACAGTGAGTTTCCTCTGTGTCAACAATGGCCTTCGTGCTGCTCCAGGCATGCATTTCAGAGTCATAGCCGGTATCCACTGATATCTCAAACCTCCTCATCTCCTCCACTGCAAAGCGACCAAACTCCCGATCCATCTGAGGTGTGCAAGAGGTAAGTAGCAAGCGCCGGGGCCCCATAGCACTGCCCCCACCCTGCTTCAGTAAAATAGGATTAGGCTGGAGAGGCAGCGTCGCATTAGAATCAACTGAAGATTGAAACGCCATCTTGATCGTATCTTCCATTACAGCTTGAAAGGCATCCAGTAAGTCGCACAGTCCAGTCAGAGCCTGTATTTTAACCTCCATGATGTGCCCCCACAGTGAACAAGAAGTGGATGGGCTAAGCGTAGCTAGTAGTCTTTGTTGTTTATGCAACAGCTGCGGGCACAGGGTACACAAAAAACAAACAAGGCCCGGGATTGCATGTGGTGTTCTTTAAGAGCATAGGTCAAGATAACAGTCAAATCTCCACTTCTGAACAGCAATCAAAGTATATGTTATATTTCCGCTTCTTACAATAAAGCATGTGTTGCATCAAAATTTTCCTCACTAATCTCCAATAGTTCAAATTTTACTATTATGTTCAGGAGCTTCATCTAGACGCATCTTGCCGCTTCAAGAGTTGGCTCCGCCCCTATAAATGTATTTTTGATGTGTTTTGTGCAACTTTTTATTTGAGCATAACAGTTAATGAGAAAAAAAATAATCAAGCGAACACTTTTTCTTTCAAATTACAAAACGCTTGTTACTTACAATGCCCTCAAACACTTGCGATAAACCCATTGTAGCTTGTGGTCCACTCGTAATCTAGCCCATATTTGGAATATTGAGTCTGTAATAATTCTTACATACATTCTTTATTAATTTCTCTTAGCACATTTTCATTTAGCCACATTTGTTCAGATTTATTTATTTATTTTACCTTTATAACCACGTGGCATGTGTTGATGTCTGTACTTGTTTAACAAAGATTTAAATTCTATGCATTTTTCCTCTGTGTTTTTATTTAACTAATTTAAGAATAGTTTGTCCCAATGTAAGCTATTTAATGATTTATATAAATAAAAGTCTTGGTGGAACCCTTGTAATACTACTTATGGGAAATGATTTCAAAAACTGACCATGTTATGGCCACTGCTACCCAAATGTTTGATCAAACTAAATCTAATATAGCTCTATTTCTAGTTGGCACCTCTATTAATTATGACATGGTTATCTTTGAGAACATTTGGAAATCTATCTCCCTTAGCTTTATTGCTAGTTTCATTGGCACAGTTTATTTTGGGGTAGTTAAAATCTCCTATAATTACAGCACTGTTATTTTCAGGATAGGTAAAGTCCAGAGTAAGACCCAAATGCTAGAATGAGGGTAATAACACCCTAGCACAGTGAGTATATACCAGGACCTGACCCTGCGACAGCTACAGTATGAAATACTCACAGAGATAGGCTGGAAGATGGCACAGCAGGATCAGGAGAAGAAACTTCGAGTAGATAGGGTTAATCAAGAGAGTTGTCAAGTAAGCAATGTCCGGCAACGTGTAATCAGGCAGGTAGGGGTTATGCAATAGAGTAATCCAACAAGCAATGTCCAGCAACGTGTAATCAAGCAGATAAGGCTTAACCAATAGAATAATCGAGCAAGCAAAGTCCAGCAACGTGTAATCAGGCAGGTAGGGTTTAAGCAATAGAGTAATCCAACAAGCAAAGTCCAGCAACGTGTAATCAGGCAGGTAGGGGTTAAGCAATAGGGTAATCCAACCAGCAATGTCCAGCAACGTGTAATCAGGCAGGTAAGGGTTAACCAATAGAATAATCCAGCAAGCAAAGTCCAGCAACATGTAATCAGGCAGGTAGGGGTTAAGCAATAGAGTAATCCAACAAGCAATGTCCAGCAACGTGAAATCAGGCAGGTAAGGGTTAAGCAATAGAGTAATCCAACATGCAATGTCCAGCAGCGTGTAATCAGACAGGCAGGAGTTAAGCAATAGAGTTTTCAAACAAGCCAAGTCCAGCAACAAGGAATGAGTCAGATAAGGGTTCAGGGTTCAGAATAATGACAAGCTCAGGTTTAGAAATATAAGTAATACTCACAAGCCAACGAGTGAAAACAATCAGGCACCGGAGGAGAGAAGACGCCGGAATAAGAAGCCATTCTGATGTCAGAGGAGAGGGACGGCTTCAGCCAAGTTGCTAGGCAACAGAGTGTAGCGCAACAGCACTGAAGAAATCCGGAAAGAGGAAGAGCGATCAGCTGAGCGATCGCGACAGTTATTATTAGCAGCCATACCTAGTGCATTAGCAGTTGCGTTTCCTCCATGTCAGTAATGTTGGAGGGCTTGTAGCATGTTCCTAGTAATATTTTTTTAGGATTCCTCTCCCTCTCTTTATTTCAACCAACATTTTCTCCACATTATCACCTGTATTATTATAAAGGTCAGGTTTAATATACATGTAAATTCCCCCATCCCTTTTATTACTCCTGTTCCTCCTAGAAAAAGTATAACCCTCTAAGTTAACTGCCCAGTCATGTGAATCATCCCCCAAGGTTTTAGTTATAGTGATGATATCATAATTTTCTTGTGGATACAGGGCTTGGAGACAGGAAACCTGGACATAGGACTTGGACGAGTGCCCAAAAGGGAAGTCCTACAGTGGCTCGAAGGCAAGAAAAAAGGCTGTCAACCAGGAATCCCGGTGCATGAGGGTGACAGATTTTTACAACATTATGGTCTTGCTGCCCTCCAATAGTACCTTGTGATATTCAGCTGGTAGACTATAACAAACAGGCTGTTAGTTATCCACAAATACTCTACAGCACCAGTTTCCAAACTTCACCATCTCCATTGAAACTAGGCCTATGAAAGCTGAACCTATGATGATGATCTCTATGGCCTAGTTTCCATTAAGGTGGTAAATTTTGGAATCTTGGTAAAAGCATTTATATCCATTAAAATCATGGGGGTAGATTTATCATACTCCGGGCGGACATGATTCGTTATAGCAAATCATGTCCGCCCTGCATCAATAAATGCCGATAGCATACGCTGTCTGCATTTAACATTGCACAAGCAGTTCTGGTGAACTGCTTGTGAAATGCCACCCCCTGCCAATCGGCCGCTAACAGGGGGTGTCAATCAACCCGATCATATTCGATCGGGCGGATTGATGTCCACAGCCTCAGAGGCAGCAGACTAGTTAAGAAGCAGCGGTCTTACAACTGCTGCTTCTTAACTCCTGTTTCCGGCAAGCCTGAAGGCTCTCACAGAAACAGGTGCATAAGGCAATGTTCGGGGCATGTTAAATCAGCCCCACGGTTTCCATTGAGGTGGTAAAGTTTGGAAACTGGTGCTCTACAGAATGTGGTTAATGATTTTAATACGTTTTTTTTAAGAAGGTCTTGTCACTTATAAAGGCCCTCCTGTTTCTGTTTTATACAGTAATATCCTAATGTAGCCCCAATTTTTATAAAGCTTTGCAAAGTTGCATTTGCTCTTAGACCAAAAATAAATGCTCAGATTACACCTCTTGTAGAGCAAGTTATACAATAAAGCATTACAAGAACTTCCCTACCAAATTACAGCAGTAAATAAAATTCTTACTACTTTGGCAAGAGGAAAGATTTTTGTAAAGTTAGATATGTACAAGCATATCAGCAGTTACTTGTGGATGTTGCTGCTGTATACTCTACACTAATATGTAACACTTTTGTAATAATTATGCATTGTAAAAAAAAACTTTGCAATATACTTTCATTTTTAATGTTGTTTCATTTTAGTTTGAAAATGGAGGATTTTCCAATTTTAAAAACTGTTTGCAAACAGCAAATTTCACAAGCCTCAGCAGAGAGGTCTAGACAGACTCCACCAAATAATGAAAGTGATAGGTGGAGATTGACCATTGTAAAACAACTGTAGCAACAAGCTGTTCATGCATTCAAGTATATTTCCCCCCTCCCCTTGCGCTTCAGAATAATCTTATAAATACCCTTTTTAATGGCTTGATTGTTAGTTATGTTTAATGATGTACATTAGTTTTTAAACAATAAAAATGCAGGTAAAATAACAGATTTTCTGGGCTAGGTTACAAGTGGAGCTCTATTTAGTGTTTGCTATAGCGCTAATTGCGCTAGAAGTAAGCTTTTTGCCTGTGTCAGATTGCGCTGGTATTATGAGTTGAAAGTAAAAAGTTATCACACTCGTGCTAACCTGACACACGGAAAAAGCCAAACTTACAATATTGAACTCTCAATAACCTATCCCCCCATGGAAGTCAATAGAGAAAAAAGAGGAAAAACCAAACATCCCACTCTTGCACAAACCTGATCGTATATTCTGCGCTAGCCTGACATAAAAATATGAATATTTCACATTCCAATATTCTGCACATAGCAGAATATGTTATATTTATATATATATATATATATATATATATATATATATATATATATATATATATATATATATATATATATCTAATGATATTTTGTAACAATATTTATCTATACCTATATATCTATTTCTCTATATATCTTTTTATAATATATTTTTATTGGATTTATATACATATAGTTAAATACACAAAGACATCATGTCTGTAAGCATACAGACATTTTATGTGCATAGACATGGCAAAGGTCTACAGTTAACACAAAGAAAAGAAATAAACAGAAAATAGGGCTGATACATCCTCGTAGACCTTATCCAATTATTACAACCAACATTTAAAATCAAACTGTAAACTCTCATATGAAAAAGGTACATGATTCACTTTATAAAACTTTCCCACTTCCCTGGCTGCCTCACACCGCTTCCTCCACAGAGACTGCATATTAAACTATATAAAATCTAGTACTTCTGTAAATTTAAATGGGCATGACACAATATTTTGTTCTCTTTCCGGTATAGTATTCAAGAAGAGGGATCATTTTTTGAGAAATTTTGATCTGCTCTCTCGTACAACACTGAGTCAAAATTAATTAATTCTCCAACTTTGGGCTTTTGTCTGATTTTCCCTTTTCTAACAATTATATATCTTGCCGCTAGAATCCCTAACACCTAGATTACGAGTTTTGAAATCAAATCAGCCAATAGGATGAGAGCTACTAAAATCATATTGGCTGTTCAAATCAGCCAATAGGATGAGAGCTATTGAAATTCTGTTGGCTGATTTGAAAAGCCAATAGAATTTCAGTAGCTCTCATCCTATTGGCTGATTTGAACAGCCAAATGGGATTTCAGTAGCTCTCATCCTATTGGCTGATTTGAATTTCAAAAATCAAATCAGCCAATAGGAATGCAAGAGACGCCATTTTGAAAAGGCTCCCTTGCATTGAAGATTCAGTCTACGGTGGCGACCGTATGAAGAGGACACTCCACACCGGATGTCTTGAAGGATGGACCTGCTCAGCGCCGCCGGGATGAAGATAGAAGATGCCGCCTTCATGAAGATAGAAGACACCGACTAGATGGATGAAGACCTCGCCGCCTGGATGAAGACTTTTTGCCGCCTGAATGTCGGAACTTCAGAAACTGTAAGGGGATCGTCAGGGTTTAGTTTAATGTTTTTTTAATCATTTTTGGGTGGATTTTTTTTTTTTTTAGATTAGGGTTTGGGCTTTTTTTAAAGAGCTAAATGCCCTTTTAAGGTCAATGCACATACAAATGCCCTTTTCAGGACAATGGGTAGCTTAGGTTTTTGTTAGAGTTAGGGTTTTTATTTTGGGGGGTTGGGTGGTGGGTTTTACTGTTGGAGGCCTTTGCATTTTTTTCAGGTAACAGGGCTGATTTCTTTAGGGCAATGCCCTACAAAAGGCCATTTTAAGGGCTATTGGTAGTTTATTGTATGCTAACTGTAAACTCTCATATGAAAAAGGTACATGATTCACTTTATAAAACTTTCCCACTTCCCTGGCTGCCTCACACCGCTTCCTCCACAGAGACTGCATATTAAACTATATAAAATCTAGTACTTCTGTAAATTTAAATGGGCATGACACAATATTTTGTTCTCTTTCCGGTATAGTATTCAAGAAGAGGGATCATTTTTTGAGAAATTTTGATCTGCTCTCTCGTACAACACTGAGTCAAAATTAATTAATTCTCCAACTTTGGGCTTTTGTCTGATTTTCCCTTTTCTAACAATTATATATCTTGCCGCTAGAATCCCTAACACCTAGATTACGAGTTTTGAAATCAAATCAGCCAATAGGATGAGAGCTACTAAAATCATATTGGCTGTTCAAATCAGCCAATAGGATGAGAGCTATTGAAATTCTGTTGGCTGATTTGAAAAGCCAATAGAATTTCAGTAGCTCTCATCCTATTGGCTGATTTGAACAGCCAAATGGGATTTCAGTAGCTCTCATCCTATTGGCTGATTTGAATTTCAAAAATCAAATCAGCCAATAGGAATGCAAGAGACGCCATTTTGAAAAGGCTCCCTTGCATTGAAGATTCAGTCTACGGTGGCGACCGTATGAAGAGGACACTCCACACCGGATGTCTTGAAGGATGGACCTGCTCAGCGCCGCCGGGATGAAGATAGAAGATGCCGCCTTCATGAAGATAGAAGACACCGACTAGATGGATGAAGACCTCGCCGCCTGGATGAAGACTTTTTGCCGCCTGAATGTCGGAACTTCAGAAACTGTAAGGGGATCGTCAGGGTTTAGTTTAATGTTTTTTTAATCTTTTTTGGGTGGATTTTTTTTTTTTTTAGATTAGGGTTTGGGCTTTTTTTAAAGAGCTAAATGCCCTTTTAAGGTCAATGCACATACAAATGCCCTTTTCAGGACAATGGGTAGCTTAGGTTTTTGTTAGAGTTAGGGTTTTTATTTTGGGGGGTTGGGTGGTGGGTTTTACTGTTGGAGGCCTTTGCATTTTTTTCAGGTAACAGGGCTGATTTCTTTAGGGCAATGCCCTACAAAAGGCCATTTTAAGGGCTATTGGTAGTTTATTGTATGCTAGTTTTTTTATTTTGGGGGGCTTTATTATTTTTATTTTGGATAATTTCGTTTGTTAATTTTTGTTATTTAGTGTTTGTTATTTTTTGTAATTTAGTATTTTTTATTTTTTGTAATTTTAGATTTTTTTTTAGTAGTGTTTTTCATGTGTAATTTAGTTTGTTTAATTGGTAGTTATTTTAATTTTAGTATAATAGTTATGTTAGGGTAATTGTTAGTTTAAACTTAGGTTTTTTAATTTCACAGGTAAATTTTTATTTATTTTAAGATAGGGATATTGTAATTTTAATATAAAGTTAGGGGGTGATAGGTTTAGGGGTTAATAGTTTATTTTAGTTTTTTGCAATGTAGGGGGCTGTCTGTTTAGGGGTTATCTAATATGGGCAGAATATTTAATCCGTACCATTCATCTGGATTTAAGGAAATTCTATTACCTAAGTATCTAAAAGAATGGGAAACTTCTTTAAATTAAATATTTTTAGCCAAATCCGATTTTCTGATGATCCACAATATTTAAGATTTAGTGGTATTTACCCTGTATCCAGATAAAGAACTAAAACTATTAATAATATACAATAGCCAAGGGATATTTCTCTTTGTGTCACTCATGAACACCAATAGGTCATCCGCATATAATGCTATTTTAACTTCTGTTTTCTCTATTTTGATTCCGTCAATTTTATCTCTAATTGCGATTGCCAGAGATTCAATGGCTACATCAAATAGCAGTGGAGAGAGAGGGTAGCCGTGTCGTGTTCCCCTTTCTAGGATGGTTTTGTCCGATAGTTGACCATTTACTATAATAGCATTTGTGGGTTGTTATAAATGTTGACTAGAAGGTTCAAAATATTTTCAGAAAACCTGAATTGTTTAAGGGAGTAAAAAAGATGATCCCAATGAGTAGAGTCAAAAGTTTTTTCTACATCCAGTGAGATCACCACTATATCGAGTTCTCTTATATCTTTCATCCCCCTCCTCTTTCCACTGCTGAAACGATTCAAAACCATAAGAATTCTTCTTATATTTAGAGATGAATTCCTATTTTTCATACAACCTGTCTGGTCGCAATGTATTATTTCTTTAAGAGTGGTCTGTATTCTTTTTAAAATAATATTTGTTAAATATTTGTAGTCTGAGTTTAGTAATGAAATAAGTCCATATGACCCTAATTTATGTGGCTCTTTATTCTGTTTTAATATCAAGGTTGTCCAAGAACGTAAAATTATGAGACATTTCTTTACCTTCAGAAAAGTATGAATCAAATAAGCCCTTCAAGTATGGAGTGGTCTCCGATAATAATAATTTATAATATTCATTAGGTAAGAGGTCTGGGCCTGGTGTCTTGTTTCCTGCAGCATCTTTTATTGCTTGAATAATCTCCTCTTCTGAAATAGGAGTATTTATATTTTGTATTACCTTACTGGATATTTTAGGGTGTTTTTAATTCTTGACCAACATTATTCTCTATTATTCTCATGAGAGGGTCTAGAGGCATAGATATCTCTGAAGTATTCAAAAAATACCTGAAGGATCTCTTTATTAGTATTCACAGATTTACAATTATTACTGAATCGTTTGGCATTCTCTTTCAATTCCTTTTGTGCTGTCATATTTCTGGTTTAATTATAAAGTCCGTATTATGCTCCACATATTCTCTCCATTTTCCTTGGACCCATACTTTAAATTTATTATCATTCAAAAGGTAACAGGGAAATCTAAAATGTTTGAAATAAGTATTAGAATTATGCAGCTGTATTTTAATACTAATAGGGGCATGGTCAGAGAGTGTGATCTGATTGATTGACACTGAGGTTTCTAGGTTAAGAACATTTTCATTCACTAGGAACATGTCTATACTCGAACGTGATTTATGGGACTTCGATAAGCATTTGAACTCTCTTTTATGTGGATTTTTAAATCTCTAGATATCCTTTAACTTCAAATTATTCCTTAACTTTTTTGCAGTCTCTTCCAATTAGTCCCTCAATTTGTCTTAATGATTTTACCTCTCTTTCTCAGTCTATCAATCGGAAATTGAGCCATCATGTTAAAGTCACCCCCCCCATACAAAGTACCCTTCTGTTAGTTCAACCAGCTTTATTTGCAGAGCATCCCAAAATTCTGGTGCTGTTTCGTTTAGACCATAGACATTACATAATGTAAACATTAAATTAGCAATTTTTAATTTTAAAATGATAAATCTTCCATCTATGCCTGGAATAAATTGTATTACTTAGTATGACTACTTCTTGCCCAGAAGAATAGCCACTCCCCTTTTTTTATTGGTCTGAAATGTGGCAAACACCTCTCCCACCCATCCTACTTTCAATTTTGTAACTTCATCTTTCTTTAGGTGTGTTTATTGTAGGAAAGCGATGTTTGCTTTCAAGCTGCTAAGATGTCTAATTATAGTTTTCCTCTTCATGGTAGATTCTATTCCCCCTACATTCCAGGAGATTAAAACAATTTTATTCAAATTTTGTTCGATCCTAATACTATGGGGCCTAGTTATCAAGCCGTCAACCTCAAATACGCTGGAATTCCGCAGCGTATTTGTGGCGAGGCTGATTCGCCTTAGTTATCAAAGGCTCGAGACCGGCAAAAGTAGAATTTTGTGACGTAAGCTTCGATCCGCCGGACTCAGTCCGACACAGATCGATTCTTACGTCACTCCAGATGTTCCGCACACAAGTGCGGCACAATCTCACTACTATTGCTAGTTATCAAAAAACTAGCAGGTACGCTCGGCACTTTTACGGCCCAGCGTACCTGGTTTTCAAAGCGCCAGCCTGGAGGCGGCGGATCCCATAGGAATCAATGGGAGTCTGACCATAGCGAAAGTACAAGTTCGCTGCTGACAGACATCCCATTGATTCCTATGGGAGATGTCTGCACCTAACACCCTAACATGTACCCCGAGTCTAAACACCCCTAATCTGTCCCCCCTACACCGCCGCAAGTAAATAAAGTTATTACCCCCTAAACCGCCGCTCCCAGAGCCCACCGCCACCTACATTATACCTATTAACCCCTATCCTGCCCCCCTATCCAGCCGCCCTCTATAATAACGTTATTAACCCCTAAACCTAAGTCTAACACTAACCCTAACGCCCCCCTAACTTAAATATTAATTAAATAAATCTAAATAATATTTATATTATTAACTAAATTAATCCTATTTAAAACTAAATGCTTACCTGTAAAATAAACCCTAATATAGCTACAATATAAATAATAATTATATTGTAGCTATCTTAGGATTTATTTTTATTTTACAGGCAACTTTCAATTTATTTTAACTAGGTACAATAGCTATTAAATAGTTATTAACTATTTAATAGCTTACCTAGCTTAAATAAAGAGAAATTTACCTGTAAAATAAAAACTAACCTAAGTTACAATTACACCTAACACTACACTATACTTTAATAAATTATTCCTATTTAAAACTAAATACTTACCTGTAAAATAAACCCTAATATAGCTACAATATAAATAATAATTATATTGTAGCTATCTTAGGATTTATATTTATTTTACAGGTAACTTTGTATTTATTTTAGCTAGTTAGAATAGTTATTAAATAGTTATTAAATATTTAATAACTACCTAGCTAAAAGAAATACAAAATTACCTGTAAAATAAATGCTAACCTAAGTTACAATTAAACCTAATACTACACTATCATTAAATTAATTAAATAAACTACCTACAAATAACTACAATTAAATACAATTACATAAACTAACTAAAGTACAAAAAATAAAAAAAGTTAAGTTACAGAAAATAAAAAAATAAGTTACAAACATTTTACAAATATTACAACAATTTTAAGCTACTTACACCTAATCTAAGCCCCCTAATAAAATAACAACCCCCCAAAATAAAAAAATGCCCTACCCTATTCTAAATTAAATAAAGTTCAACGCTCTTTTACCTTACCAGCCCTTAAAAGGGCCATTTGTGGGGGCATGCCCCCAAAAGTTCAGCTCTTTTGCCTGTAAATGAAAAATACAAACCCCCCCCAACATTAAAACCCACCACCCACATACCCCTAATCTAACCCAAACCCCCCTTACAAAAACCTAACACTAATCCCCTGAAGATCATCCTACCTTGAGTCGTCTTCACTCAGCCGAGCAGCGATGGAACCCAAGTGGACATCCGGACCGGCAGAAGTGATCATCCAAGGGGCGCTGAAGAAATCTTCCATCTGATGAAGTCATCATCCAGGCGGCGCTGAAGAAGTCTTCGATCCGGGCGATGTCATCTTCCAAGCCGGGTCTTGAATCTTCCTTCCGCCGCCGCGGAACATCCTTCTTCACTGACGGACTACGACGAATGAAGGCTCCTTTAAGGGACGTCATCCAAGATGGCGTCCCCTCAATTCCGATTGGCTGATAGGATTCTATCAGCCAATCGGAATTAAGGTAGGAAAAATCTGATTGGCTGATGGAATCAGCCAATCTGATTCAAGTTCAATCCGATTGGCTGATCCAATCAGCCAATCAGATTGAGCTCGCATTCTATTGGCTGTTCCGATCAGCCAATAGAATGCAAGCTCAATCTGATTGGCTTGCTGATTCTAGCTGAGTATATCATTATTGCCTTCAAACCTTTCATTATGAGTTTAGTGCATAGTGGAGCCATTTCCTTTCTTTTATTAGTTGTTTCAATAGAGAAATCCTGAAACATTAAGATTTTATTCTCCCCAATCCACACCTCCTGATTTTATCTATAATACTTTAGCAAAGACAGTTTATCTTGAAAGTTCAGGATTTTTGCTATTATTGGTCTAGGCCTTGTTCTATTCTCTGTGATTGCCCCTATACGATGTACTCTTTTTTTTTTAATCATGATTGGAAATTCAGACGGGCATATCTAGCAGTTTTGGAATAGTTTCTGACACTAATTTCATAAGGTCTTCTTGAGATTGACTTTAAGGCACCCCTATTATCCTCAAATTATTTCTTCTTGATCGGTTTTCCAAGTCTTCCAGTTTTAGCTGTAATAGACTTAGAGCTCGATGATATATTCTTCGCCAGATCAAACCATCTTTTTCTTGCTGATACTCGCAGGCTGCAATGATCGTAAAAAAGGGGCAGTCCCTGCGAGTTGCGAGATGGCTCCTATTAAAAGTAATGAAGCTCGCTGGATAGGGAAACTTTGCTTCCTAGTGTGAAGTTAAAAATTAAAATCCTGCAGCCAATATAACTCACATTACGCTGCTTTCTGCTTATAGCATCTTACATTCGCCTATATTTTAGTAAGCATTTGTTTTTCTATTGAGGTTATAAGTGTTCGTATTGTTTTGACAAAAGCTCGCCACCTTTTAGTTGGCGAGAAAAAACTGTGATATCTGCAGTGCGAAAATATTTAAACCTGGATTAGTGAGACATTGTCATATACGCCCATGGAACGCCCATGTTCAGCCCATTTTACGAAAAAAGAACAATTACGCTTTTCATTTTGTATTTATAAATTCAAATTTCTGTGTGATTTTTGCACATCCAGTGTACTACAATTACGATTTACGCTGTGAATATTTAATTTGATTGATTCCTGTGTAAATTACCTACTAATTTTACTTTTTTGTTAACATAAGATTTTTGGTGAAGAATTTTGTTACAATTTTTGATGTACCTTCACAATACAATTTTTCCCTGCTTATTTTTGTGTGAATGGTTAAAATATTTGTTTTGTATCATGTTTAAAAAACGAATTTTGTTGTGCACATTTCATATGAAAATGCAGTATACGCCCCTTAGCGAGACACCCTGTTTTCAGGGTAAAAAGTGGTTTTAGGTCATTCCACCAGGGAAATAGAAGGACTGGCGAGCATTCATTAATAATCTCGCCAGCTCAGAGACCTTTCAATCATTGAGCCCTTAGAGTTATACTATTCACATCTCCTTTATCTGTTGTTTAGAAATATTTTGATTATCCTCCAGGGTTGAAACTCTTTGTTCCATCTAATACAATCTTTATGAGAACAGTTTTACTTCTGTAGTCAACATTCCTAGCTCTTTTTTCACCTGCTAAAATTGAGGAAGAAAAATATTCGAAATACTTTTAAATATTAACTGTGACTCATTCTTTCTACATGTTGCTGCTCATCACAGATAGTGATGTCGCGAACCTAAAATTTTCGGTTCGCGAACCGCGGACTCGAACTTCTATTATTGTTCGCGAACGTGCGAACCGCGCGAACCGCCATTGAATTCAATAGGCAGGCGAACTTTAAAACCTACAAGGACTCTTTCTGGCCACAATAGTGATGGAAAAGTTGTTTCAAGGGTACTAACACCTGGACTGTTGCATGCTGGAGGGGGATCCCTGGCAAAACTCCCATGGAAAATTACATAGTTGATGCAGAGTCTGCTTTTAAGCCATAATGGGTCTAAATCAACTAACATTCCCAAAGTGGCTGTCTCAAAACATCCCGGACAGAAGATAGATTGATAGTGATAGATAGGATAGATAGATATACATAGATTGATAGTTAGATAGAATCGATAGAAGAGAAATAGATAGATTTGTTAGATATATAATTACCCTAATAAATTCTAATAATCAAACATGCGTTCTTGGACCCAACTAGCTTGTGTCAATTAGTACTTTTCTTAGCACTTTAATCCCTGTTCCCCCCCCCATATCGGGGGAGTTCTATATGGCCTGCCAGATTACCCTGAAAAATTATAATAATAAGACATGTGGTCTGCTACCTATTTTAACGAGGTTGTGTTTTAAGTACTACCATTCTTAGCACTTTAATCTCTGTAACTCCCCCTATTTGGTGAGGTCTATACGGCCTGGATGATTACCCATACAAAATATAATAATAAGACATCTGCTCTTGGTCTGCGACCCATGGTAACTATGTTGTGTTAATTAGTAATGTCCTTCGCATTTTAATAGCTGTTACTCATACTCACCCTATTGGTGGAGGTCTATATGGCCTGCATGATTACCCTTACAAAATATAACAACCAAACATATGCTCTGGGACCCATGGTAAGTAGGTTGTGTTAAGTAGTACTGTTCTTTGCATTTTCATACCTGTTACAACACCAAATGGTGGCAGGTCTATCTGGCCTTCATGATTAGCTGCACCCAAACCCCAAAAAAGCCGAGTGGTCTTAGACTAACACCCATGGCTAACTCTGTTGTTTCAATTAGTACTATTCTTAGCACTTTCATCCCTGTTACGGGCGGTCTACATGGCCATCATGATTAGCCGAACAAAATACTACAATCCAACCTTTGCTCAGTCTTCATAGGCCCTTCATTGTCTGTATTTTGATAGTACAGTTCTTATTATTTTTATAGCTGATACAACAACGAATGTTGTCAGCTCTATATGGCCTGCATGATTAGCTGCACCCAATACAAAAATAAATCCAAGCGGTCTTGGATTAACACCCATGGCTAACTCTGTTGTTTCAAGTAGTACTATTCATAGCACTTTCATCTCATCATCCCTGTTACTTCCAGGACTCTCGGTGGTGGTGGTCTACATGGCCATCATGATTAGCCTAACCAAATACTACAATCCAACCTTGGCTCAGTCTTCCTAAGGCCCTTCATTGGCTGTATTTTGGTAGTACTGTTCTTATTACTACATGGTGGTCTACATGGCCATCATGATTAGCCTAACCAAATACTACAATCCAACCTTGGCTCAGTCTTCCTAAGGCCCTTCATTGGCTGTATTTTGGTAGTACTGTTCTTATTAGTTTAATAGCTGATACGACACCAAATGTTGTCAGCTCTATATGGCCTGCATGAATAGCTGCACCCAAAGCCAAAAAAAAGCCAAGCAGTTTTGCACTAACACCCATGGCTAACTCTGTTGTTTCAAGTTCTAATATTCTTAGCTCTTTCATCTCATCATCCCTGTTACTTCCAGGACTCTCGGTGGTGGTGGTCTACATGGCCATCATGATTAGCCTAACCAAATACTACAATCCAACCTTGGCCCAGTCTTCCTAAGGCCCTTCATTTGCTGTATTTTGGTAGTACTGTTCTTATTAGTTTAATAGCTGATACAACACCGAATGTTTTCAGCTCTATATGGCCTGCATGAATAGCCGCACCCAAAGCCAAAAAAAAGCCAAGCGGTTTTGCACTAACACCCATGGCTAACTCTGTTGTTTCAAGTTCTACTATTCTTAGCTCTTTCATCTCATCATCCCTGTTACTTCCAGGACTCTCGGTGGTGGTGGTCTACATGGCCATCATGATTAGCCTAACCAAATACTACAATCCAACCTTGGCCCAGTCTTCCTAAGGCCCTTCATTGGCTGTATTTTGGTAGTACTGTTCTTATTAGTTTAATAGCTGATACGACACCGAATGTTGTCAGCTCTATATGGCCTGCATGAATAGCCGCACCCAAAGCCAAAAAAAAGCCAAGCGGTTTTGCACTAACACCCATGGCTAACTCTGTTGTTTCAAGTTCTACTATTCTTAGCTCTTTCATCTCATCATCCCTGTTACTTCCAGGACTCTCGGTGGTGGTGGTCTACATGGCCATCATGATTAGCCTAACCAAATACTACAATCCAACCTTGGCCCAGTCTTCCTAAGGCCCTTCATTGGCTGTATTTTGGTAGTACTGTTCTTATTAGTTTAATAGCTAATACGACACCGAATGATTTCAGCTCTATATGGCCTGCATGAATAGCCGCACCCAAAGCCCAAAAAAAGCCAAGCGGTTTTGCACTAACACCCATGGCTAACTCTTTTGTTTCAAGTTCTACTATTCTTAGCTCTTTCATCTCATCATCCCTGTTACTTCCAGGACTCTCGGTGGTGGTGTTCTACATGGCCATCATGATTAGCCTAACCAAATACTACAATCCAACCTTGGCCCAGTCTTCCTAAGGCCCTTCATTGGCTGTATTTTGGTAGTACTGTTCTTATTAGTTTAATAGCTGATACGACACCGAATGTTTTCAGCTCTATATGGCCTGCATGAATAGCCGCACCCAAAGCCAAAAAAAAGCCAAGCGGTTTTGCACTAACACCCATGGCTAACTCTGTTGTTTCAAGTTCTACTATTCTTAGCTCTTTCATCTCATCATCCCTGTTACTTCCAGGACTCTCGGTGGTGGTGGTCTACATGGCCATCATGATTAGCCTAACCAAATACTATAATCCAACCTTGGCCCAGTCTTCCTAAGGCCCTTCATTGGCTGTATTTTGGTAGTACTGTTCTTATTAGTTTAATAGCTGATACGACACCAAATGTTTTCAGCTCTATATGGCCTGCATGAATAGCCGCACCCAAAGCCAAAAAAAGCCAAGCGGTTTTGCACTAACACCCATGGCTAACTCTGTTGTTTCAAGTTCTACTATTCTTAGCTCTTTCATCTCATCATCCCTGTTACTTCCAGGACTCTCGGTGGTGGTGGTCTACATGGCCATCATGATTAGCCTAACCAAATACTACAATCCAACCTTGGCCCAGTCTTCCTAAGGCCCTTCATTGGCTGTATTTTGGTAGTACTGTTCTTATTAGTTTAATAGCTAATACGACACCGAATGATTTCAGCTCTATATGGCCTGCATGAATAGCCGCACCCAAAGCCAAAAAAAAGCCAAGCGGTTTTGCACTAACACCCATGGCTAACTCTTTTGTTTCAAGTTCTACTATTCTTAGCTCTTTCATCTCATCATCCCTGTTACTTCCAGGACTCTCGGTGGTGGTGGTCTACATGGCCTTCATGATTAGCCTAACCAAATACTACAATCCAACCTTGGCCCAGTCTTCCTAAGGCCCTTCATTGGCTGTATTTTGGTAGTACTGTTCTTATTAGTTTGATAGCTGATACGACACCGAATGTTGTCAGCTCTATATGGCCTGTATGAATAGCCGCACCCAAAGCCAAAAAAAAGCCAAGCGGTTTTGCACTAACACCCATGGCTAACTCTGTTGTTTCAAGTTCTACTATTCTTAGCTCTTTCATCTCATCATCCCTGTTACTTCCAGGACTCTCGGTGGTGGTGGTCTACATGACCATCATGATTAGCCTAACCAAATACTACAATCCAACCTTGGCCCAGTCTTCCTAAGGCCCTTCATTGGCTGTATTTTGGTAGTACTGTTCTTATTAGTTTAATAGCTTATACGACACCGGATGTTGTCAGCTCTATATGGCCTGTATGAATAGCCGCACCCAAAGCCAAAAAAAAGCCAAGCGGTTTTGCACTAACACCCATGGCTAACTCTGTTGTTTCAAGTTCTACTATTCTTAGCTCTTTCATCTCATCATCCCTGTTACTTCCAGGACTCTCGGTGGTGGTCGACTACATGGCCATCATGATTAGCCTAACCAAATACTACAATCCAACCTTGGCTCAGTATTCCTAAGGCCCTTCATTGGCTGTATTTTGGTAGTACTGTTCTTATTAGTTTAATAGCTGATACGACACCGAATGTTGTCAGCTCTATATGGCCTGCATGAATAGCCGCACCCAAAGCCAAAAAAAAGCCAAGCGGTTTTGCACTAACACCCATGGCTAACTCTGTTGTTTCAAGTTCTACTATTCTTAGCTCTTTCATCTCATCATCCCTGTTACTTCCAGGACTCTCGGTGGTGGTGGTCTACATGGCCATCATGATTAGCCTAACCAAATACTACAATCCAACCTTGGCTCAGTCTTCCTAAGGCCCTTCATTGGCTGTATTTTGGTAGTACTGTCATCCTTTTGAATAATAGATTACAGGAAAGGCATTGATTTTAGAATCCCAGAGATCATTTATATGACCCGTAAAATAAAATAAAAAATTCATTAGATACCCGTTACATAATTATTTATCCTCAGGCCTTTTTAATACAAGGGTCCCGGAGCCTCAACCGAAACAACAGCATGAAAGAGGAGATATGTCATCCTTTTGAATAAAAGATTACAGTAAAGGCATTGATTTTAGAAACCCACAGATCATTATTTGCAACCGTGAAATTAGAAAAAAACATTGATTACACAGCCATGACACTTATTTATGCTCAGGCCTTTTTAATACGAGGGTCCCGGAGCCTCAACCGAAACAACAGAATGAAAGAGGAGATATGTCATCCTTTTGAATAAAAGATTACAGTAAAGGCATTGATTTTAGAAACCCACAGATCATTATTTGCAACCGTGAAATTAGAAAAAAACATTCATTAGACAGCCGTGACACTTATTTATGCTCAGGCCTTTTTAATAGGAGGGTCCCGGAGCCTCAACCGAAACAACAGCATGAAAGAGGAGATATGTCATCCTTTTGAATAAAAGATTACAGTAAAGGCATTGATTTTAGAAACCCACAGATCATTATTTGCAACCGTGAAATTAGAAAAAAACATTGATTACACAGCCGTGACACTTATTTATGCTCAGGCCTTTTTAATACGAGGGTCCCGGAGCCTCAACCGAAACAACAGCATGAAAGAGGAGATATGTCATCCTTTTGAATAAAAGATTACAGTAAAGGCATTGATGTTAGAAACCCACAGATCATTATTTGCAACCGTGAAATTAGAAAAAAACATTCATTAGACACCGGTTACACTTATTTATCCTCAGGCCTTGTTAATACGAGGGTCCCGAAACAACAGCATGAAAGAGGACATATGTCATCCTTTTGAATTATAGATTACAGGAAAGGCATTGATTTTAGAAACACTGAGATAATTACTTGCAACCGGGAAATAAAAAAAAAAACATTGAACAGACACCCAGTACACTTTATTATCCATAGGCCTTTTCAGCAGAGGCTCCAGGACCCTCAACAAAAACAAGAGCAGGGAGCTGGGCATAGGAGTACAATGGAGTGTGACAATAATAATCTGAAGGTGAAGATTGCATAGTTGTGGCATTTTAATTTTGTTATCGTGGGAACTTTGTACTTGCAATGACCTTGCTCTGGTGAATCCATATTGCAAATGTGTTATTTAAGGCACTGTTTGTCTATTTTTTGGAATATCAGCATTTGGTAAATGAAGCTCAACTTAAGGCTGGTGAGAAACGACCTTTCTTCTGGCTGTTTGCAAATGTTGTGGCTCTGGACAAACATGTGAATAAGGGGCCATCAGCCATATTCTGCACGCAACCCCTTTGATGATTGACGATAAACATGTGTCACCTGCAAGCAGAGCTCGTTACTTCTGTCTAAATAATCTTCCTGGTATGGACAGGCCACTGTTTCCCACAGCAAGTACGAATATTGAAATACAAGATTGTCTTGAGTATGGTAGGAAACCAAAGTTTATTTAATTCTGTACTATCTATCACCACAAAAAATTAACTTCTTGAAGCAACGAAAATGCCAGCAATTTCATGTGCTTATGGATGACAAGGACGTCCTGTCCTGTGGTGCACAGAGATGGAGACGATTTTTGCCCTCTCTGTACACTACCCAGATGTCTCAAACATCACCAGAAACACAATACAGCCACTCTTGTGAAGTTCCTGGAGTGTTCCGGTAGCCATCTCTTTGCGCTCCTAAAGGAATACTTTATCAGTGTTTTTGTATACATCCGACAACAGCTTCGGAGACTGTGGTGACGCACATGTTATTTACTGTTGTTCCAGCTGTGGCAATATCAATTGGCATGAAAAAGTTAAGATTTGTGGGTGGCGGAGCCTATAGCTGTTGCGGTAGGACGTGTGTTTGAGGAGCTCCAGGTCTTACAAGTTACTTTGGAGTTAGTTTTCAACCTTAATTTAATTTTCTTTTTGGGATTCATAGCCACACTTTCTGGGGCTATCCAAGAGGAGCCTGGTAAAAGCAGTAGTAGTCACCCCTTATATCAACGGGTACGGAGACCTGTTTTTTGCATTTCTAATATTGCGCCGGTCCACAAACTAATCCTGAATGAAAAAAAACCCTTAAAATTTGGACTAGTGACGCACATTTTATGCACGCTGTGGCAATTGCAATTTGCAATAAAAATAATCTGCTAACAACAACCACTACCTACGACCACACCTGACTCCTGAAGTCATGCTTCAGTTATTAAGTCATGTTAAATAAATTTTTTTTTTTTTTATGCTCAGCAGAGGCTCCAGGACCCTCGACAAAACCAGCAGCAGGAAAGAGGACATATGGCATCCTTTTGAAAAAATGATTATAGGAAAGGCATTGATTTCAGAAACACAGAGATCATTAGTTGCAAACGGTAAATAGAAAAAAACATTGATTATACACCCAGTACACTTATTTTTCATTAGGCCTTTTTAATGAGATTAAGAGGCTCCCGGAGGCTCAACAGAAACAACAGCATTAAAAAGTACATATGGCATCCTTGTGAATAATAGATTACAGGAAAGGCATTGATTTTAGAAACCCGTGGGCAATTTTTTGCAACCATGAAATCTAAAAAAACATAGATTAGACACCCAGTACACTTCTTTATCCTTAGGCCTTTTAAGCATAGGCTCCAGGACCCTCAACAAAACCAGCAGCAGGAAAGAGGACATATGGCATACTTTTGTAAATTAGATTACAGGAAAGGCATTGATTTTAGAAACACAGAGATCATTTATATGACCAGTGAAATAGAAAAAAAAATGATTGGACACCCAGTACAATTCTTTATCCTTAGTCCTTTTTAATACGAGGGTCCCGGAGCCTCAACAGAAACAACAGCATGAAAGAGGACATATGTCATCCTTTTGAATAATAGATTACAGGAAAGGCATTGTTTTTAGAATCCCACAGATCATTTATATGACCCGTGAAATAGAAAAAAACATTGATTAGACACCCAGTACACTTATTTATCCATAGGCCTTTTTAGCAGAGGCTCTAGGACCCTCAACAAAAACAAGAGCAGGGAGGTGGGCATAGGAGTACAATGGAGTGTGACAATAATAATGTGAAGGGGAAGATTGCGGAGTTGTGTCATTTTAATTTTGTTATTGTGGGAAATACTTGCAATGACCTTGCTCTGGTGAATCCATATTGCAAATGTGTTTTTTAAGGCACTGTTTGTCTATTTTTTGAATATCAGCATTTGGTAATTGAAGCTCAACTTAAGGCTGGTGAGAACCGACCTCTCTTCTGGCTGTTTGCAAATGTTGTTGCTCTGGACAAACATGTGAATAAGGGGCCATCAGCCATATTCTGCACGCAACCCCTTTGATGATTGACGATAAACATGTGTCACCTGCAATCAGAGCCCGTTACTTCTGTCTAAATCATCTTCCTGCTATGGACAGCCCACTGTTTCCCACAGCAAGTCCGAAGCTTGAACTACAAGATTGTCTTGAGTATGGTAGGAAACCAAAGTTTATTTTATTCTGTACTATCACCACAAAAACTGAACTTCTTGAAGCAACGAAAATGCCATCAATTTCATGTGCTTATGGATGACAAGGACGTCCTGTCCTGTGGTGCACAGAGATGGAGACGATTTTTGCCCTCCCTGTACACTACCCAGATGTCTACAACATCACCGGAAACACAAAACAGCCACTGTTGTGAAGTTCCTGGAGTGTTCCGGTAGCCATCTCTTTGCGCCCCAAAAGGAATTCTTTATTGTTGTTTTTGTATACATCCGACAATAGCTTCGGAGACTGTGGTGACGCACATGTTAGTTACTGTTGTTCCAGCTGTGGCAATATCAATTGGCATTAAAAAGGTAAGATTTGGGTGGGCGGAGCCTATAGCTGTTGCGATAGGACGTGTGTTTGAGGAGCTCCAGGTTTTACAATTTACTTAGGAGTAATTTTTCAACCTTAATTTAATTTTCTTTTTGGGATTCATACTCACACTTTCTGGGGCTATCCAAGAGGAGCCTGGTAAAAGCACTAGTAGTCACCCCTTATATCAACGGGTACCGAGACCTGTTTTTTGCCTTTCCAATATTGTGCCGTACCCCAAACTAATCCTGAATGAAAAAAAAAATATTAAAATTTGGACTAGTGACGCACATTTTATGCACGCTGTGGCAATTGCAATTTGCAATAAAAATAATCTGCTAACAACAACCACTACCTACGACCACACCTGACTCCTGAAGTCATGCTTCAGTTATTAAGTCAAGTTAAATTAATTTTTTTTTCCTTTATTATGCGCAGCAGAGGCTCCAGGACCGTCGACAAAACCAGCAGCAGCAAAGAGGACATATGGCATCCTTTTGAAAAAATGATTATAGCAAAGGCATTGATTTCAGAAACACAGAGATCATTAGTTGCAACCGGTAAATCGAAAAAAACATTGATTAGACACCCAGTACACTTATTTTTAATTAGGCCTTTTTAATAAGAGGCTCCCGGAGCCTCAACCGAAACAACAGCATCAAAAAGTACATATGGCATCCTTGTGAATAATAGATTACTGGAAAGGTATTGATTTTAGAAACCCGTGGATAATTTTTTGCAAACGTGAAATCTAAAAAAACATAGATTATACACCCAGTACACTTCTTTATCCTTAGGCCTTTTTAGAAGAGTCTCCCATAGCCTCAACAGAAACAACAGCATGAAAGAGGACATATGGCATCCTTGTGACTAATAGATTACAGGAAAGGCATTGATTTTAGAAACCCGGAGATAATTTGTTGCAACCGGGAAATCTAAAAACAAAATGGATTAGACAACCAGGACACTTATTTATCCTTAGGCCTTAGTAGCAGAGGCTCCAGGACCCTCAACAAAACCAGCAGCAGTAAAGAGGACATATGGCATCCTTTAGAAAAATAGATTTCTGGAAAGACATTGATTTTAGAAACACAGAGATCATTAGTTGCAACCGTGAAATCGCAAAAAACTTCGATTATACACCAAGTACACTTATTTATCCTTAGGCCTTTTTAGCAGAGGCTACAGGACCCTCCACAAAACCAGCAGCATGAAAGAGGACATATGGCATCCTTTAGAAAATTAGATTTCAGGAAAGGCATTGATTTTAGAAACACAGAGATCATTAGTTGCAACCGTGAAATCTAAAAAAACATAGATTATACACCCAGTGCACTTCTTTATCCTTAGGCCTTTTTAGAAGAGTGTCCCGGAGCCTCAACAGAAAGAACAGCATGAAAGAGGACATATGGCATCCTTTTGAAAAATAGATTACAGGAAAGGCATTGATTTTAGAAAGACAGAAAAAATTTGTTACAAACGGGAAATCTAAAAAAACATTGAATAGACACCCAGTACACTTCTTTATCCTTCGGCCTTTTTAGCAGAGGCTCCAGGACACTCAACAAAACCAGCAGTAGGAAAGAGGACATATGGCATCCTTTGTGAAAAAAAGATTATAGGAAAGGCATTGATTTTAGAAACCCATGGATAATTTGTTGCAACCGTGAATTTGAATCAAAAAATTTGATTGGATGGACACCCAGTACAATTCTTTCTCCCTAGGCCTTTTTATAAGAGGGTCCAGGACCCTCAAACAAAACACCAGCAGGAAAGGGGACATATGGCATACTTTTAAACAATAGAGTAAGAGTACAGGAAAGGCATTGATTTTAGAAACCCATAGATAATTTTTTGCAAATGTAAATTTGAATCAAAAAAATTATTCGATGGACACCCAGTACACCTCTTTCTCCTTAGGCCTTTTTATAAGAGGGTCCTGGACCCTCAAAAAAACACCAGCAGGAAAGAGGACATATGGCATACTTTTGAAAATTAGATTACAGGAAAGGCATTGATTTTAGAAACACAGAGATCAGTTATATGACCCGGGAAATAGAAAAAAAACATTGATTGAACACCCAGTACACTTCTTTATCCTTAGTCCTTTTTATAAGAGTGTCCCGGAGCCTCAACAGAAAGAACAGCATGAAATAGGACATATGGCATCCTTTTGAAAAAAAGATTACAGGAAAGGCATTGATTTTTGAAAGACAGAAAAAAATTGTTACAACCGGGAAATCTAAAAAAACATTGAATAGACACCCATTACACTTCTTTATCCTTAGGCCTTTTTAGCAGAGGCTCCAGGACACTCAACAAAACCAGCAGTAGGAAAGAGGACATATGGAATCCTTTGTGAAAAAAATATTATAGGAAAGGCATTGATTTTAGAAACCCGGGGATAATTTTTTGCAACCGTGAATTTTAACTAAAAAAAATGATTGGATGGACACCCAGTACTATTCTTTATCCATAAGGCCTTTTTATAAGAGGGTCCAGGACTAGGACCCTCAAACAAAAAACCAGCAGGAAAGAGGACATATGGCATACTTTTGAACAATAGAGTACAGGAAAGGCATTTATTTTAGAAACCCATAGATAATTTTTTGCAAATGGAAATTTGAATAAAAAAAATGATTCGATGGACACTCAGTACACCTCTTTCTCCTTAGGCCTTTTTATAAGAGGGTCCTGGACACTCAAAAAAAACACCAGCAGGAAAGAGGACGTATGGCATCCTTTTGAAAAATAAAGTACAGGTACGGCATTGATTTTACAAAACCAGAGATAATTTTGGTCAAATGAGAAATATAAAATACAAATGAATGGACACCCAGTACACCTCTTTCACCTTAGGCCTTTTTATAAGAGTGTCCAGGACCCTCAAACAAAATACCAGCAGGAAAGAGAACATATGGCATACTTTGGAACAATAGAGTACTGGTACGGCATTGATTTGTGAAACCCACAGATAATTGTTTGTAAAAGTGAAATAGCCCCAAAAACCATGCTTGGACTCCCACTCCAGGTCGTTATCCTTCAGATTTTTTATAAGAGGGTCCAGCACCCTCAACAGAAACAACTGCAGGAAACACCACCACATATGCCATCCTTTTGCACAAGCGAGTACAGGTATGGCATCCATTTTAGAAACCCAAAGATAATTGAGAGGAACCAGGAACATTTTTCTAAAAACTGGATGGGGCACCCATTACTATAGGTCGTTCTCCTTCAGCCTTTTTATATCATGGGCACGACCCGCAACAGGCACAACAGCATGAAACACAACATATGCCACCCTTTTGCACAATAGAGTACAGGTATGGCATAGATGGAACACGGAGATAATTTAGAGCAACCAAGAGACGGATAAAGATGCCTGGTCGGTCCTACTCTTTCAAATTTGTTGCATTTTGCGTTCAATTGAATGGTCCACCGGATATGAGTGGTGTGTAAAGTTGTACAATTTGTAACAGTTTAATCACTAGTGTTATGTGCCTTATTTTTTTTATTTGAGTTTTGTACCCACAGAGATGCAGCAGAGGTCAGAAAAATTAGGAATGTACAAATGACTGAAAAATTGGGGTATTGTTGTAGCAACTGCTGTAGCAGCGGTCAGAAAAATCGATGTTTGTAAAACATTTATAAAGTGCCCTAAAAGCTTGTGGCTTGAACACTAGTTGTTGGCGGATACGTCAAGCAAGTCCTCCGTCTTTATAACCAAAAAAAAAATGCCAGCCTGTGTACCAGTTGTAGCCCAAGCCAGCTCATATCATCATCAGTAGTTTTTTATTCAAATGTATCGCCCAATGTCAGTCCCTTCGGGATCCAGCCCTCATTCATTTTTATAAAAGTGAGATAGTCAAGGCTTTTTTGACCTAGGCGACTTCTCTTCTCAGTGACAAAACCTCCTGCTGCACTAAAAGTCCTTTCGGACAGGACACTTGAAGCGGGGCAGGCCAGAAGTTCCATTGCAAATTGGGATAGCTCAGGCCACAAGTCCAGCCTGCACACCCAGTAGTCAAGGGGTCCATCGCTCCTGAGAGTGTCGAGATCCGCAGTTAAAGCTAGGTAGTCTGCTACCTGTCGGTTGAGTCTTTCTCTAAGGCTGGATCCCGAAAGGCTCTGATGGTGCATGGGAGTTAAAAAGGTACGCATGTCCTCCATCAACAAGATGTCAGGAAAGCGCCCGGTCCTTGCCGCCGTGGTCGTGGGAGGAGGAGGATTAATTTCATCTCTTCCCCTGTTACATTCCCGTGGTGCTGTGACATCACCCTTATACGCTGTGTAAAGCATAGTTTTTAATTTATTATGAAAATGCTCCATCCTTTCCGACTTGCGGGAATTTGGTAACATTTCAGGCACTTTATGCTTATACCGGGGGTCGAGGAGCGTGGATACTCAGTACAGGTCGTTCTCCTTCAGCTTTTTTATACGAGGGTCCCTCAACAGGCACGACAGCATGAAAGAACCCATTTGAACAAGGTTGGATGCTGAGCTAATCATGTCGCGTTCCTCCTCCTCACTGATCTCACTGATAGTATCTTCTTCCCCCCAGCCACGTACAACACCACGGGTACCAGAGAGGTGACAACAACGAGCACCCTGGGATGACTGTTGTGCTCGGTCTTCCTCCTCCTCATCCTCCCCAAAGCCACATTCCTCCTCTGACTCCTCTTCCTCACAATCCTCTTCCTGCGTTGCCGCAGGTCCAGCAAGCAATGCTGATTCGGCTGTTTGCGGGGGTGATGGACACCACAACTCTCCCGCTTCCTCTTCACGCTCATCTACTGCCTGATCCAGCACTCTTCGCAGGGCACGCTCCAGGAAGAAAACAAATGGTATGATGTCGCTGATGGTGCCTTCGGTGCGACTGACAAGGTTTGTCACCTCCTCAAAAGGACGCATGAGCCTACAGGCATTGCGCATGAGCGTCCAGTAATTTGGCAAAAATATCCCCAGCTCCCCAGAGGCTGGCCTAGCACCCCGGTCATACAAATACTCATTAACAGCTTTTTCTTGTTGGAGCAGGCGGTCAAACATTAGGAGTGTTGAATTCCACCGTGTCGGGCTGTCGCAAATCAAGCGCCTCACTGGCAGGTTGTTTCGACGCTGGATATCAGACAAGTGCGCCATGGCCGTGTAGGAACGCCTGAAATGGCCACACACCTTCCTGGCCTGCTTCAGGATGTCCTGTAAGCCTGGGTACTTATGGACAAATCGTTGTACAATCAGATTACACACATGTGCCATGCACGGCACATGTGTCAACTTGCCCAATTTCAATGCCGCCACCAAATTACTTCCATTGTCAGAAACAACCTTGCCAATCTCCAGTTGGTGTGGAGTCAGCCACTGATCCACCTGTGCGTTCAGGGCGGTCAGGAGTGCTGGTGCGGTGTGACTCTCCGCTTTCAGGCAAGTCAACCCCAAGACGGCGTGACACTGCCGTACCCGAGATGTAGCATAGTACCTGGGGAGCTGGGGGGGTGCCATAGATGTGGAGCAAGACGCAGAAGTTGAAGAGGACTCAGCAGAGGAAGAGGTTATGGAAGAGGATGGAGTAGGAGGAGTAGAGGAGGTAGCAGCAGGCCTGCCTGCAAGTCGTGGCGGTGTCACCAACTCTTCTGCAGAGCCACGCATTCCATGCTTCTCAGAAGTCAGCAGGTTTACCCAATGTGCAGTGTAGGTGATATACCTGCCCTGACCATGCTTTGCAGACCAGCTATCCGTGGTCATATGGACCCTTGCCCCAACGCTGTGTGCCAGACATGCCATAACTTCCTTTCTCACAACAGAGTACAGGTTTGGGATTGCCTTTTGTGAAAATAAATTTCTGCCAGGTACCTTCCACTGCGGTGTCCCAATAGATACAAATTTTTTGAAAGCATCAGACTCCACCAGCTTGTATGGTAAAAGCTGGCGGGCTAAGAGTTCAGACAAGCCAGCTGTCAAACGCCGGGCAAGGGGGTGACTTTGAGAAATTGGCTTCTTACGCTCAAACATGTCCTTGACAGACACCTGACTGTGGGCAGATTACCAGGAACTGCTACGTAAGAGAGACTGAGTGGAGGATGGTTGAGAGGGGGCAAGGAGGACAGCACTGGTTGACGTGGCTGAAGATGCTGGAGCAGGAGGAGGAGGGCGGCTTTCACTTTGTGTGCTGCTTCTACTCATGTGTTCTTCCCATCGGCTTTTGTGATGGGAGACCATGTGCCTTCGCAAAGCAGTTGTACCTAGGTGGCTGCTGGACTTCCCACGACTCAGTTTCTTTTGGCACAGGTTGCAAATGGCATCGCTGTTGTCAGAGGCAGACACACAAAAAAAATGCCACACTGCTGAGCTCTGCGATGATGGCATTCTGGTGGTGGCAACAGCATGCGTTGATGGGTGTCGGCGGGCTGTCTGGCTGACCCCTGGTGACGATGCATGCTGTCTGACTGTGCCACTAGCTCCTTGAGACGACCTCCCCGTGCTTCCAAATCGTCTCCTCCTCCTCTCTGTCTCCCCATCTGAACTTTCCCCCTCTTCTTCTTCTCTTCTAGCAGGCACCCACGTGACATCCACCGACACATCATCATCAACCGCTTCACTTGTATCTGAAACATCAAGAAAGGAAGCAGCAGCGGGTACAACATCATCATCATCATCACACCGTACCTCCATGTCGGTAATGCTGCCTGACTGAGACTGATCACTATTATCTACATCCTCTGTCAATGATGGTTGCGCATCACTCATTTCTTCAAAATGATGTGTCAATAACTCCTGTGACAGATCAAGTGAAGCGGCTGTGGTGCTAGTGTTGGTGGTTGCGACAGGCGGCTGAGTGGCACTGGTCACTTGAGACCTGCCCAAAGCACAGCTGGACTTAGATGGTGCGTCAAGGTTAGGAGGACTAGCAGCGGAAGCTGAAGAAGATTGGGTTTCCTGTGTTAGCCATTCAACTAGGTCCTCCTCAGAAGTTTTTGCATCCCCCCTGGCACCCGGCGTCTGAACAATGTGCATATTTGTAGGGTCTAAAGGAATCACAGCACCACGACCACGACCACGGAACCTGCGGGGTGGCCTGCCTCTGCCTGTCATTTTTTTTTAAATGGACACTAACAATACTATTACACCAATTGAGTGGTGGCACTGTGAAAGTGGGCACAGTATACGCTGTGAGACTGACAACAACAAAAAAGACAGATGTTTTAAAAATCACAAATTGTTAATTTTTTGAAATATTACTAGTACTGTGGCAACAAATATGATTGTTTGGCACTATTTGGCAAATGAGCCTGTCTGGCACACACGCTGGGAGAAAGGAAACTGCAATTCAATGGCACTAGGAGACTGAAGAATCACAGTCAAAACAGTTATGATTAACAAAAATTCCAATCCTGTTACAATAAATATGAGTGGTGGCACTAATTGGCTAGTTGGGACTGGCACACAGGCAGACAGGCAGGAGGAAAATGCAATTCAAGGGCACTAGTAGACTGCAGATTGACAGTCAAAACAGTGTTGATTGACAAATTTTGCAATACTGTTAAAAGAAATATGATTGCTAGCACTAATTGGATAGTTGGGCCTGGCACACAGGCTGG
Organism: Bombina bombina; assembly: GCF_027579735.1. Classification (NCBI taxonomy): domain Eukaryota; kingdom Metazoa; phylum Chordata; class Amphibia; order Anura; family Bombinatoridae; genus Bombina; species Bombina bombina. The sequence continues at coordinate 290,605,047 of NC_069504.1, forward strand.
CAGGCAGTAGAAAAGTGCAATTCAATGGCACAAGCAAAATGAGGATTAAGATCAACAATCAAGATTTTTTTTATTTTAATTAGTAACTATACTACAACAATTAGGATTGGTGTAAATAGTTGGCAAGACGGCCTGGCACAAAAGGATGGCAGGCAGGAGGGAGATGCAATTCAAGGACACTAGGAGACTGATTAATGACAGTCAAAACAGTGATGATTGACAATTTTTGCAATACTGTTAAAAGAAATATGATTGCTGACAACAATTGGCTAGGTGGGCCTGGCTCACAGCAGGCTGCAAGGCAGGAGGAAAGTGCTATTCAATGGCACCAGCAAACTGAGGTTTCAAATCACAGCAACTATTACCAAAAATTTTAATTTTTAATTATTAGAATACTGTCACAACAAATATGATTGGTGTAAATATTTTTTAAGTAGGCCTGGCACACAGGCTTGGAAGGCTGTAGAAAAGTGCTATTCTAGGGCACGAGCAAACTGAGGATTAAGATCATCAACAATAAAGATTTTTTTAATTGTAATTAGTAACTATACTGTGACAAAAAAATTAGGATTGGTGTAAATAGTTGGCAAGACGGCCTGGCACAAAAGGATGGCAGGCAGGAGGGAGATGCAATTCAAGGACACTAGGAGACTGATTACTGACAGTCTAAACAGTGATGATTGACAATTTTTGCAATACTGTTAACAGAAATATGATTGCTGACAACAATTGGCTAGGTGGGCCTGGCTCACAGCAGGCTGCAAGGCAGGAGGAAAGTGTTATTCAATGGCACCAGCAAACTGACGATTCAAATCACAGCAACTATTACCAAAAATTTTAATTTTTAATTATTAGAATACTGTCACAACAAATATGATTGGTGTAAATATGTTTTAAGTAGGCCTGGCACACAGGCTTGGAAGGCTGTAGAAAAGTGCAATTCAAAGGCACGAGCAAACTGAGGGTTAAGATCATCAACAATAAAGATTTTTTTAATTGTAATTAGCAACTATACTGTGACAAAAAATTTGGATTGGTGTAAATAGTTGGCAAGACGGCCTGGCACAAAAGGATGGCAGGCAGGAGGGAGATGCAATTCAAGGACACTAGGAGACTGATTACTGACAGTCTAAACAGTGATGATTGACAATTTTTGCAATACTGTTAACAGAAATATGATTGCTGACAACAATTGGCTAGGTGGGCCTGACTCACAGCAGGCTGCAAGGCAGGAGGAAAGTGCTATTCAATGGCACCAGCAAACTGATGATTCAAATCACAGCAACTATTACCAAAAATTTTAATTTTTAATTATTAGAATACTGTCACAACAAATATGATTGGTGTAAATATTTTTTAAGTAGGCCTGGCACACAGGCTTGGAAGGCTGTAGAAAAGTGCAATTCAAAGGCACGAGCAAACTGAGGGTTAAGATCATCAACAATAAAGATTTTTTTAATTGTAATTAGTAACTATACTGTGACAAAATATTTGGATTGGTGTAAATAGTTGGCAAGACGGCCTGGCACAAAAGGATGGCAGGCAGGAGGGAGATGCAATTCAAGGACACTAGGAGACTGATTACTGACAGTCTAAACAGTGATGATTGACAATTTTTGCAATACTCTTAACAGAAATATGATTGCTGACAACAATTGGCTAGGTGGGCCTGGCTCACAGCAGGCTGCAAGGCAGGAGGAAAGTGCTATTCAATGGCACCAGCAAACTGAGGATTCAAATCACAGCAACTATTACCAAAAATTTTAATTTTTAATTATTAGAATACTGTCACAACAAATATGATTGGTGTAAATATTTTTTAAGTAGGCCTGGCACACAGGCTTGGAAGGCTGTAGAATAGTGCAATTCAAAGGCACGAGCAAACTGAGGGTTAAGATCATCAACAATAAAGATTTTTTTAATTTTAATTAGTAACTATACTGTGACAAAAAATTAGGATTGGTGTAAATAGTTGGCAAAACGGCATGGCACAAAAGGATGGCAGGCAAGAGGGAGATGCAATTCAAGGACACTAGGAGACTGATTACTGACAGTCTAAACAGTGATGATTGACAATTTTTGCAATACTCTTAACAGAAATATGATTGCTGACAACAATTGGCTAGGTGGGCCTGGCTCACAGCAGGCTGCAAGGCAGGAGGAAAGTGCTATTCAATGGCACCAGCAAACTGAGGATTCAAATCACAGCAACTATTACCAAAAATTTTAATTTTTAATTATTAGAATACTGTCACAACAAATATGATTGGTGTAAATATTTTTTAAGTAGGCCTGGCACACAGGCTTGGAAGGCTGTAGAAAAGTGCAATTCAAAGGCACGAGCAAACTGAGGGTTAAGATCAACACTAAAATTTTTTTTTATTTAAATTAATAACTATACTGTCTGACTGTGACAACAATTATGATTGGTGTAAATAGTTGGCAAGACGGCCTGGCACAAAAGGCTGGCAGTGGCAGGCAGGAGGTAAATGAAATTCAATGGCCCTAGGAGACTGAATATTTGCAGTCCAAAAAATTATGTTTTTTTTTTTTTTTATTACTGTTACAAGAATTGTGATTGGTGCCACTAATTGGCTACTTGGGCCTGGCAGACAGGCTGGCAGATATGAGTCGTGGATGTTAGGTAGGGCAGCAATTTAACACAGTATGCTGTGTAAGTGACAAAAATACAGGACTGATAGAAAATTAAGTTACATTACACTAGCAAAATATTTTAAAATTTTAGATTTTAATATTAAAATTATGTTAAGAAGTGCAATGCACATATGACTCTATGAGTGGTCGCACTGGCTGGCTGCTACGTAGGGCAGCAATTATAACAACAGTATGTTGTGTAAGTCAGATAGACAGTTAGACACAGGCCTGATAGAAAATACAATTAGATTACACTAGCATAATGATTTAAAGACTTTTTTTTGGAAATTTTAAGAAAAAGGTTAAGCACATACATATGAGTCGTGGCTTATAGCCTTGGAAGGGCAGCTATTAAAAACAGTAGGCTCTGTATGTCGGATACACACACGCCTGATAGAAAATACTATTAGATTACACTAGAAAAATGATTGAAATTATTTTTTTTTGGGGGGGGAATTAAAAAAAGGTTAAACACATATGAGTCGTGGCTTATAGACTAGGGAGGGCAGCAAGTAAACACAGTAGGCTCTCTATGGCCTAGATTTGGAGTTCGGCGGTAGCCGTCAAAACCAGCGTTAGAGGCTCCTAACGCTGGTTTTGGCCGCCCGCTGGTATTTGGAGTCAGTGATTAAAGGGTCTAACGCTCACTTTTCAGCCGCGACTTTTCCATACCGCAGATCCCCCTACGCCATTTGCGTAGCCTATCTTTTCAATGGGATCTTTCTAACGCTGGTATTTAGAGTCGTTTCTGAAGTGAGCGTTAGAGCTCTAACGACAAAACTCCAGCCGCCTGAAAATAGCAGGAGTTAAGAGCTTTCTGGCTAACGCCGGTTCATAAAGCTCTTAACTACTGTACCCTAAAGTACACTAACACCCATAAACTACCTATGTACCCCTAAACCGAGGTCCCCCCACATCGCCGCCACTCGATTAAAATTTTTAACCCCTAATCTGCCGACCGCCACCTACGTTATACTTATGTACCCCTAATCTGCTGCCCCTAACCCCGCCGACCCCTATATTATATTTATTAACCCCTAACTTGCCCCCCACAACGTCGCCGCCAGCTACTTAAAATAATTAACCCCTAATCTTCCGACCGCAAATCGCCGCCACCTACGTTATCTTCCATCCGATTGAAGTCATCATCCAGGCGGCATCTTCTATGGTCTTCCATCCGGAGCGAAGCGGCAGGATCCAGAAGACCTCCAGCGCGGAACATCCATCCGGACCGACGACTGAACGACGAATGACTGTTCCTTTTAGGGACGTCATCCAAGATGGCGTCCCTCGAATTTCGATTGGCTGATAGGATTCTATCAGCCAATCGGAATTAAGGTAGGAATTTTCTGATTGGCTGATGGAATCAGCCAATCAGAATCAAGTTCAATCCGATTGGCTGATCCAATCAGCCAATCAGATTGAGCTCGCATTCTATTGGCTGATCGGAACGGCCGCGTCCGTAAGCAACTCTGGTATCGAGAGTTGCATTTGCGGTAAAAATGCTCTACGCTCCTTTTTTGGAGCCTAACGCAGCATTTGTTTGAAATCTCGATACCAGAGTTAATTTTATGGTGCGGCCAGAAAAAAGCCCGCGGAGCGTTAACAGCCCTTTTACCGCCGAACTCCAAATCTAGGCCTACGTCAGCAAAACACACAGGCCGGATAGAAAATTATATTAGATTACAAACGCGAATGCAAACAACCTATGTTCACTGTGAACCGTTCGCGGGCGAACAGTTCGGGACATCACTAATCACAGATAGGTTAATGACTATGTTCACAATTAGTTTTGAGTTTCTTTTCTTTGTTACATGAATACATGCCTGGGGATTTGTGTTTAGTGTGTGTGACAAACTTCTCCATTCATTGATGGAGGACGTGAGAAAAAAAAACCCCAGAAACAAATATGAGCTGTAAAAGCTAAGAAGTGAAGGGAAAAAAAAAAAGTCAGGGAGAAAGTGCGTGAGTGACTTAAAGTGCAAAAAACATGTGGTTAAAAAGACACTAAACCCAAATTTTTTCTTTCATGATTCAGATAGAGCATGCGATTTTAAGCAGCTTTCTAATTTATTCCTATTATCAATTTTTCTTTGTTCTCATGCTATCTTGACTTGAAAAAGCAGTACTGTAAGCTTTAGAGCTGGCCCATTTTTTGTTCAGCACCTGGGTACCACTTGCTGATTGGTGGCTAATTGTATGGGTTGGCTCCTAACCTTACATTACTGCTTTTTCAATAACATGAGAATAAAGAAAAATTTATAATAGGAGTAAATAAGAAAGTTGCTTAAAATTGCATTCTCTATCTGAATCATGAAAGAAATAAATTGGATTTAGTATCCCTTTAAGCGACTTAACTATAAGGTGTATAGGTTGTGAAAGTAAGCCCAGGTAGTATTCTACCCTTTAGCCTTATAACATAACTTCTATATGGTGAATCAAATATATGCAATTATTAATCTATTGACAAATTACTCTTCGATATTGGTGAGATAGTTACATTTAATTGTAGGACAAGTTAAAGTACCTAATATAAGGTGCCTATAGGTATATAACCAGCAAAATGGTTCAGTATACCTTTAAATCTTGAGATATAGTATTTGCAAGTATATAACAAACCAATACATTTTCACACTGTAAAAGATCAGTGCTGCATAGAGATAGACTTACGTATTACAAAGTCAGCATACGAGAGCCTAAGGATTTAAGGCAAACAAGAAAATGTAGTGTAGCCATAAATACATACCGTATATACAGGGAGTGCAGAATTATTAGGCAAGTTGTATTTTTGAGGATTAATTTTATTATTGAACAACAACCATGTTCTCAATGAACCCAAAAAACTCATTAATATCAAAGCTGAATAGTTTTGGAAGTAGTTTTTAGTTTGTTTTTAGTTATAGCTATTTTAGGGGGATATCTGTGTGTGCAGGTGACTATTACTGTGCATAATTATTAGGCAACTTAACAAAAAACAAATATATACCCATTTCAATTATTTATTTTTACCAGTGAAACCAATATAACATCTCAACATTCACAAATATACATTTCTGACATTCAAAAACAAAACAAAAACAAATCAGTGACCAATATAGCCACCTTTCTTTGCAAGGACACTCAAAAGCCTGCCATCCATGGATTCTGTCAGTGTTTTGATCTGTTCACCATCAACATTGTGTGCAGCAGCAACCACAGCCTCCCAGACACTGTTCAGAGAGGTGTACTGTTTTCCCTCCTTGTAAATCTCACATTTGATGATGGACCACAGGTTCTCAATGGGGTTCAGATCAGGTGAACAAGGAGGCCATGTCATTAGATTTTCTTCTTTTATACCCTTTCTTGCCAGCCACGCTGTGGAGTAATTGGATGCGTGTGATGGAGCATTGTACTGCATGAAAATCATTTTTCTTGAAGGATGCAGACTTCTTCCTGTACCACTGCTTGAAGAAGGTGTCTTCCAGAAACTGACATTAGGACTGGGAGTTGAGCTTGACTCCATCCTCAACCCGAAAAGGCCCCACAAGCTCATCTTTGATGATACCAGCCCAAACCAGTACTCCACCTCCACCTTGCTGGCGTCTGAGTCGGACTGGAGCTCTCTGCCCTTTACCAATCCAGCCACGGGCCCATCCATCTGGCCCATAAAGACTCACTCTCATTTCATCAGTCCATAAAACCTTAGAAAAATCAGTCTTGAGATATTTCTTGGCCCAGTATTGACATTTCAGCTTGTGTGTCTTGTTCAGTGGTGGTCGTCTTTCAGCCTTTCTTACCTTGGCCATGAGTATTGCACACCTTGTGCTTTTGGGCACTCCAGTGATGTTGCATCTCTGAAATATGGCCAAACTGGTGGCAAGTGGCATCTTGGCAGCTGCACGCTTGACTTTTCTCAGTTCATGGGCAGTTATTTTGCGCCTTGGTTTTTCCACAAGCTTCTTGCGACCCTGTTGACTATTTTGAGTTTCTTTTCTTTGTTACATGAATACATGCCTGGGGATTTGTGTTTAGTGTGTGTGACAAACTTCTCCATTCATTGATGGAGGACGTGAGAAAAAAAAACCCCAGAAACAAATATGAGCTGTAAAAGCTAAGAAGTGAAGGGAAAAAAAAAAAGTCAGGGAGAAAGTGCGTGAGTGACTTAAAGTGCAAAAAACATGTGGTTAAAAAGACACTAAACCCAAATTTTTTCTTTCATGATTCAGATAGAGCATGCGATTTTAAGCAGCTTTCTAATTTATTCCTATTATCAATTTTTCTTTGTTCTCATGCTATCTTGACTTGAAAAAGCAGTACTGTAAGCTTTAGAGCTGGCCCATTTTTTGTTCAGCACCTGGGTACCACTTGCTGATTGGTGGCTAATTGTATGGGTTGGCTCCTAACCTTACATTACTGCTTTTTCAATAACATGAGAATAAAGAAAAATTTATAATAGGAGTAAATAAGAAAGTTGCTTAAAATTGCATTCTCTATCTGAATCATGAAAGAAATAAATTGGATTTAGTATCCCTTTAAGCGACTTAACTATAAGGTGTATAGGTTGTGAAAGTAAGCCCAGGTAGTATTCTACCCTTTAGCCTTATAACATAACTTCTATATGGTGAATCAAATATATGCAATTATTAATCTATTGACAAATTACTCTTCGATATTGGTGAGATAGTTACATTTAATTGTAGGACAAGTTAAAGTACCTAATATAAGGTGCCTATAGGTATATAACCAGCAAAATGGTTCAGTATACCTTTAAATCTTGAGATATAGTATTTGCAAGTATATAACAAACCAATACATTTTCACACTGTAAAAGATCAGTGCTGCATAGAGATAGACTTACGTATTACAAAGTCAGCATACGAGAGCCTAAGGATTTAAGGCAAACAAGAAAATGTAGTGTAGCCATAAATACATACCGTATATACAGGGAGTGCAGAATTATTAGGCAAGTTGTATTTTTGAAGATTAATTTTATTATTGAACAACAACCATGTTCTCAATGAACCCAAAAAACTCATTAATATCAAAGCTGAATAGTTTTGGAAGTAGTTTTTAGTTTGTTTTTAGTTATAGCTATTTTAGGGGGATATCTGTGTGTGCAGGTGACTATTACTGTGCATAATTATTAGGCAACTTAACAAAAAACAAATATATACCCATTTCAATTATTTATTTTTACCAGTGAAACCAATATAACATCTCAACATTCACAAATATACATTTCTGACATTCAAAAACAAAACAAAAACAAATCAGTGACCAATATAGCCACCTTTCTTTGCAAGGACACTCAAAAGCCTGCCATCCATGGATTCTGTCAGTGTTTTGATCTGTTCACCATCAACATTGTGTGCAGCAGCAACCACAGCCTCCCAGACACTGTTCAGAGAGGTGTACTGTTTTCCCTCCTTGTAAATCTCACATTTGATGATGGACCACAGGTTCTCAATGGGGTTCAGATCAGGTGAACAAGGAGGCCATGTCATTAGATTTTCTTCTTTTATACCCTTTCTTGCCAGCCACGCTGTGGAGTAATTGGATGCGTGTGATGGAGCATTGTACTGCATGAAAATCATTTTTCTTGAAGGATGCAGACTTCTTCCTGTACCACTGCTTGAAGAAGGTGTCTTCCAGAAACTGACATTAGGACTGGGAGTTGAGCTTGACTCCATCCTCAACCCGAAAAGGCCCCACAAGCTCATCTTTGATGATACCAGCCCAAACCAGTACTCCACCTCCACCTTGCTGGCGTCTGAGTCGGACTGGAGCTCTCTGCCCTTTACCAATCCAGCCACGGGCCCATCCATCTGGCCCATAAAGACTCACTCTCATTTCATCAGTCCATAAAACCTTAGAAAAATCAGTCTTGAGATATTTCTTGGCCCAGTATTGACATTTCAGCTTGTGTGTCTTGTTCAGTGGTGGTCGTCTTTCAGCCTTTCTTACCTTGGCCATGAGTATTGCACACCTTGTGCTTTTGGGCACTCCAGTGATGTTGCATCTCTGAAATATGGCCAAACTGGTGGCAAGTGGCATCTTGGCAGCTGCACGCTTGACTTTTCTCAGTTCATGGGCAGTTATTTTGCGCCTTGGTTTTTCCACAAGCTTCTTGCGACCCTGTTGACTATTTTGAATGAAACGCTTGATCGTTCGATGATCACGCTTCAGAAGCTTTGCAATTTTAAGAGTGCTGCATCCCTCTGCAAGATATCTCACTATTTTTTACTTTTCTGAGCCTGTCAAGTCCTTCTTTTGACCCATTTTGCCAAAGGAAAGGAAGTTGCCTAATAATTATGCACACCTGATATAGGGTGTTGATGTCATTAGACCACACCCCTTCTCATTACAGAGATGCACATCACCTAATATGCTTAATTGGTAGTAGGCTTTCAAGCCTATACAGCTTGGAGTAAGACAACATGCATAAAGAGGATGATGTGGTCAAAATACTCATTTGCCTAATAATTCTGCACTCCCTGTATATGATAAGCCAAGACAGTGAGATTTTACCACTTAAATATAGATATTGCTTTCAAATATGTAAAATATTAATGGTACTTCCCAGTATGATAGGTTGATATTGAACAGAAAGGAGATATTACAAAGTCCATTGGGTTAGGTACAGGGATCCATGATCCTCATTCATAATAAATTCAGTCCCATCAACTATCAAAAAGTCGCTTCTTACTAGGATTTAAGTGGGTTCAGACAGTGCAATAATCCAGACACTAATCTAATCTCTATTATTATAATATGATGTGATCCCTAGTGTAAGACTCTACTTATGTCGCTATATCTAGTGTGATGGACCACTATTCCAGATGACGTGAGGGACCTAGATAGTAGGTGTATTGTATTTATATATTATATTATATTTTATATATATATATATATATATATATATATATAAATAAAATAGACTTACTATCTAGGTACCTCACGTCATCTGGTATTAAACGTTTATTTTAAAAACAAGCCTTCTGGCCTGTCTAGATATGTTAATGAACTACACAATGAGTTATTTTCTCTATATTTTGTGTGTAGTGGAGGATTTTAAACTCACTTTTTGCCTCCCCCTAATTTTAAATGTTGTGTTATTTTGCCCAGAAATCAACTTCACCCAATAGTGATTAAAACCTTCTCCCAGCTGATGAGTGTCAAACACCACGAAACAGGCTGTCCTGGGATGGTTCTGAATCACTGCACTAATCTTAGCTAAGCTTATATGCTGTGTGAACAACGATGCTTTGGCATAAACAGAGTCTGCGTAAAAGCAGACTTGAAGTAAAAAAGTGTGTCATTGTGAACCTCATTTGCATATCTTACCCATAATCCTTTGCCAAAAAAGGGTTTTAATTATCTATCCTGGTTATTTTAGAAATAATGCTCACCTTTAAAAAACTTTCGCAAAAGGTTTCTAAGACTAAATACTAATATAAGGTGGCGCAAACAAATGCTGATTCCCACTTAGATTAAACCTGGTACTATACTATATGTATGTATATATCAAATTTGTATAGGACAAATAATTATAGTGTATATCACCTTATTAAAGTGCAATAGAACCTTCCACAGTAGCTTCCTCAAATAGTGATCAAGTTTTGATTCACTACAATATTGGCAAGGTATTTACCTGGTCCAGCAGCAGGCTGAGGTAAATAACGTATAGTTTAATTAATAAATTCAATAAGATTCAATAAGATTGGCTGCAAGTCTGCAGGTGGCGGCGTTGTACCAGCAGCTCTTGTGAGCTGTTGGTGCTATCCTTAATACGGAGAGTGTATTGCTCTCCGCATTCAGCGAGGTCTTGCGGACCTGATCCGCAAGACCTATGATAAATAGGCCTCAATTAGTTATTTTCTCTATATTTTGTGTGTAGTGGAGGATTTTAAACTCACTTTTTGCCTCCCACAAATTTTAAATGTTGTTGTATATATATATATATATATATATATATATATATATAATGCAAAAAGTCCAGCACTCACTATGCTGAATTGAAATCGGGGTGCATCCCAAATAGTATACAAATAAAGTCCAGAGAGAACACTCGCCGTGAACCAAAGTATATATTTTAATCTAGAGTGTAAACGTTTTTGGGGAGTGACCCCGAAAATGTTTACACTCTAGATTAAAAGATATACTTTGGTTCACGGCAAGTGCTCTCTCTGGACTTTATTTATCCTATATAATAAGAGGCCAAGTGTGTTTGTCCGAAGCTGTCATTCGCAGTAGAGACTGCGCACAAGGACAAACACACCTGGCCTTCAAGACTGCAGACCTCAGAGTGAGTAGCGAGACAGGCCGCCGGGCGTGTCACGGGCATGATGCGGGCGGGACCGGATGTGATGTGGGCGGGGTCGGACGGGCCATGGGTAGGTATCAGGTGTGGTGTGGGCGGGGCTGTGTGGGGCAGTGCGATGAGCTCAAAAGAGGGGGGATAGAGAGAGCAAACAAGAGGGAGAGAGACAGCAAACGAGAGGGGGGAGGGAGAGCAAAAGAAAAGGTAGAGAGAGATCAATAGGGGAGATCAAGAGAGCAAAAGAGAGGGAGAGAGACAGCAAAAGAGAGGGGGAGGGAGAGAAAAAGAAAGAGGAGAGAGAGATCAAAAGAGGGGAGATAGAGAGAGCAAAAGAGAGGGAGAGAGACAGAAAAAGAGAGAGAGATCAAAAGAGGGGAGATAGAGAGAGCAAAAGAGAGGGAGAGAGACAGCAAAAGAGAGGGGGAGGGAGAGCAAAAAAAAGGGGAGAGAGAGATCAAGAGGAGAGATAGAGAGAGCAAAAGAGAAGGGGGAGGAAGAGCAGAAGAAAGGGGAGAGGGAGATCGAGAAGGGAGATAGAGAGAGCAAAAGAGAGGGAGAGAGACCGCAAAAAAGAGGGGAGAGGTAGAGCAAAAGATGGGGAGAGAGATCAAAAGAGGGGAGATAGAGAGAGCAAAAGAGATGGGGGAGGGAGAGCAAAAGAGAGGGGGAGAGAGCATAAGAGAGGGGGGAGAGAAAGAGCAAAAGAGATGGGGGAGAAAGAGCAAAATAGAGGGGGAAAGAGCACAAAAGAAAGGGGATAGAGAGACAGCAAAAGAGAGGAGGGAAAGAGAGCAAAAGAAAGAGGAGAGAGAGCAAAAGAGGGGGGGGAGAGCAAAATAGGGGGAATGGAGACAGCAAAGGAGAGGGGTAGAGAGAGCAAAAGAGAGGGGGGAGAGAGCAAAAGAAAGGGGGGGAGAGAGAGCAAAAGAGGGGGGAGAGAGAGAGCAAAAGAGGGGGAGAGAGAGCAAAAGAGGGGGTAGAGAGAGCAAACAAGAGGGAAAGAGAGAACAAAAGAGAGGGAGAGAGAGCAAAAGAGAGGGAGGAGAGTGCAAAGAGAGGGGGAGAGAGAGAGCAAAAATGAAGGAGGAGAGAGCAGAAGATGGGGGGGATAGAGAGAGAGGAAGGGGTGAAACCGCTGTACTGCAAAAATTGGCCCGTGTACACGGGCTTTAGGACTAGTATCAGGGCTGTCTTTAACACAGGGCAAAAGGGGCAGCTACCCAGGGCCCAGTCTTTGTTGAGGGGCCCAAGAGTCCTAAATTTTTTTTTTTTTTTTTTATGGTTCATGCCAGGCTGCTGATGTCATGTGACATGGGACACACAGTCAGTCCTAATACTGTCACAGTCAAAAGTTCTCTGCTTATATTAATTTGTGAAAACTGTGCCAGACCGTACCGGTGTCATGTGACATGCCAAGCTAGTGCCATGTGCTGTTTTAGATGTGCACTGTACAACACTGAATGCTAAGACCTAACTTGGCATCCAGCCAATCCCACTGCATCCGAAAAGGTCCTGCTGGGGTTACCACTGTTACCAGGTAACTGCTCTGGTTGTAGGGCTCACTGTAGGTGCATTCAGCAGAAAGCTGGAGTGGCAGGCATATGAGGATTTGAGCATCTGTGCAGTTGCACACACTGCTCTCTTCAGTCTTGAGGCTGTGTGACTCATCTCACACTGTATCCATACAGCCTTGGGCAGACAGCATCCAGTCTGCTGATCCCCTTAGCCCTGCTCTTTCTGCTGTGGCCCTAAGATCAACTAACTGAAGTTTGTTAGGGGAAGGGTGCTTTTTAGAAAGGTGTCAGTGGGAAGAATAAGTGAGTGCACACATGCCCCTCCCCCATACAGCATTGTCTAGTGCAGGGTGAGAGGGAACTTGTTCCTAGCAAAGAAGTGACATGTGCTGCTGTGGCTGATGTATAATGTTATGCTGATACTTCACACATTAAGGTAGGGTTTAAATGTAGAGGTTTTTTTTCTCTCTGTCTCAGATTTTACAGCGTCCCATAGTAGTTCTGCTTTTCCAGTCAGTAAACTTATATTTGTCTGCAATTCCATGCTTCCTCCTCAGTCTTTACCTTGCTTTGCTCCTGTTGGTGGCCCTAAATTTCTTTAACCAGCCCTAAATCTCTTTAACCAGCTAACCTCATAACAGAATCACATTCAAAAGCATATTAAATTAATCCACATTGGAGGAATGTATATATGTATTTACTTATTAGTACTGCTTAGGTCCAGTTTCACATATTGCAATTTATTTAATTTTTTTTAAAAATGATTCGCCCAGCAGTAGATGATCCACAGCTGGGCTGATAATTAAAAAAAATATATATAAAAAAATTGATTTACTTGCTTTTTGGGATGTTGTGGCGGAGAAAGAAATTGCATGGGGGGGGGGGGGCAAGAAAATATTTGCCCAGGGTCCAGTCAATATTAAAGATGGCCCTGACTAGTATGTAAATAAATAAATAAATATAACATATTCTTCTATGTGAAGAACATTGGACTATAAAATATTAATATTTTTGTCAGGTTAATGCACTTGAGAAAATGCGATCAGGTTTACATGCAAGTAAGATGTTCATTTATTTCTCCACTTTTCTTGCTCTGTTGAAGTCTATGGGGCCTAGTTATCAAGCCGTCAACCTCAAATACGCTGGAATTCCGCAGCGTATTTGTGGCGAGGCTGATTCGCCTTAGTTATCAAAGGCTCGAGACCGGCAAAAGTAGAATTTTGTGACGTAAGCATCGATCCGCCGGACTCAGTCCGACACAGATCGATTCTTACGTCACTCCAGATGTTCCGCACACAAGTGCGGCACATTCTCACTACTTTTGCTAGCTATCAAAAAACTAGCAGGTACGCTCTGCACTTTTACGGCCCAGCGTACCTGGTTTTCAATCCGCCACCCCTGGAGGCGGCGGATCCCATAGGAATCAATGGGAGTCTGACCATAGCGAAAGTACAAGTTCGCTGCTGACAGACATCCCATTGATTTCTATGGGAGCTGTCTACACCTAACACCCTAACATGTACCCCGAGTCTAAACACCACTAATCTGACCCCCCCTACACCGCCGCAACTAAATAAAGTTATTACCCCCTAAACCGCCGCTCCCAGAGCCCACCGCAAGCTACTCTATACATATTAACCCCTAAACCGCCGCTCCCGGAGCCCACCGCAACTATAATAAATGTATTAACCCCTAAACCGCCGCTCCCTGAACCCGCCGCAACCTATATTAAATGTATTAACCCCTATCCTGCCCCCCCTACACCGTCGCCACCTATAATAAATTTATTAACCCCTAATCTGCCCCCCCTACACCGTCGCCACCTATAATAAATTTATTAACCCCTATCCTGCCCCCACTACGCCGCCGCCACTGTCATGAAATTATTAACCCCTAAACCTAAGTCTAACCCTAACCCTAACGCCCCCCTAACTTAAATATTAATTAAATAAATCTAAATAAATTAACTCTTATTAAGTAAATGAATCCTATTTAAAACTAAATACTTACCTTTAAAATAAACCCTAATATAGCTACAATATAAATAATAATTATATTCTAGCTATCTTAGAATTTATTTTTATTTTACAGGTACCTTTCAATTTATTTTAACCATGTACAATAACTATTAAATAGTTATTAACTATTTAATAGCTTACCTAGCTAAAATAAAGAGAAATGTACCTGTGAAATAAATCCTAACCTAAGTTACAATTACACCTAACACTACACTATACTTTAATAAATTATTCCTATTTAAAAATAAATACTTACCTGTAAAATAAACCCTAAGATAGCTACAATATAATTAATAATTATATTATAGCTATCTTAGGATTTATATTTATTTTACAGGTAACTTTGTATTTATTTTAGCTAGTTAGAATAGTTATTAAATAGTTATTAACTATTTAATAACTACATAGCTAAAAGAAATACAAAATTACCTGTAAAATAAATCCTAACTTAAGTTACAATTAAACCTAATACTACACTATCATTAAATTAATTAAATAAATTAACTACAAATAACTACAATTAAATACAATTACATAAACTAACTAAAGTACAAAAAATAAAAAAAGCTAAGTTACAAAAAATAAAAAAATAAGTTACAAACATGTTACAAATATTACAACAATTTTAAGCTACTTACACCTAATCTAAGCCCCCTAATAAAATAACAAACCCCCCCCAAAATAAAAAAATGCCCTACCCTATTCTAAATTAAATAAATTTCAAAACTCTTTTACCTTACCAGCCCTTAAAAGGGCCATTTGTGGGGGCATGCCCCAAAGAAAACAGCTCTTTTGCCTGTAAAAGAAAAATACAACCCCCCCAACATTAAAACCCACCACCCACATACCCCTAATCTAACCCAAACCCCCCTTACAAAAACCTAACACTAATCCCCTGAAGATCATCCTACCTTGAGTTGTCTTCACTCAGCCGAGCCACCGATGGAACTGACAAGGACATCCGGAGTGGAAGAAGTTAATCCTCCAAGCAGCGCTGAAGAAATCTTCCATCCGATGAAGTCAACTTCCAAGCCGGGTCTTGAATCTTCCTTCCGCCGACGCGGAACCACCTTCTTCACCGACGGACTACGACGAATGACGGCTCCTTTAAGGGACGTCATCCAAGATGGCGTCCCCTCAATTCCGATTGGCTGATAGGATTCTATCAGCCAATCGGAATTAAGGTAGGAAAATCTGATTGGCTGATGGAATCAGCCAATCAGATTCAAGTTCAATCCGATTGGCTGATCCAATCAGCCAATCAGATTGAGCTCGCATTCTATTGGCTGATCGGAACAGCCAATAGAATGCGAGCTCAATCTGATTGGCTGATTCCATCAGCCATTCAGATTTTTCCTACCTTAATTCCGATTGGCTGATAGAATCCTATCAGCCAATCAGAATGGGTGCCGTCATTCGTCGTAGTCCGTCGGTGAAGAAGGTGGTTCCGCGTCGGCGGAAGGAAGATTCAAGACCCGGCTTGGAAGATGACTTCATCGGATGGAAGATTTCTTCAGCGCCGCTTGGAGGATTAACTTCTTCCGCTCCGGATGTCCTCTTCAGTTCCATCGGTGGCTCGGCTGAGTGAAGACGACTCAAGGTAGGATGATCTTCAGGGGATTAGAGTTAGGTTTTTGTAAGGGGGGTTTGGGTTAGATTAGGGGTATGTGGGTGGTGGGTTTTAATGTTGGGGGGGGTTGTATTTTTCTTTTACAGGCAAAAGAGCTGTTTTCTTTGGGGCATGCCCCCACAAATGGCCCTTTTAAGGGCTGGTAAGGTAAAAGAGCTTTGAAATTTATTTAATTTAGAATAGGGTAGGGCATTTTTTTATTTTGGGGGGGTTTGTTATTTTATTAGGGGGCTTAGATTAGGTGTAAGTAGCTTAAAATTGTTGTAATATTTGTAACATGTTTGTAACTTATTTTTTTATTTTTTGTAACTTAGCTTTTTTTATTTTTTGTACTTTAGTTAGTTTATGTAATTGTATTTAATTGTAGTTATTTGTAGTTAATTTATTTAATTAATTTAATGATAGTGTAGTATTAGGTTTAATTGTAACTTAAGTTAGGATTTATTTTACAGGTAATTTTGTATTTCTTTTAGCTATGTAGTTATTAAATAGTTAATAACTATTTAATAACTATTCTAACTAGCTAAAATAAATACAAAGTTACCTGTAAAATAAATATAAATCCTAAGATAGCTATAATATAATTATTAATTATATTGTAGCTATCTTAGGGTTTATTTTACAGGTAAGTATTTATTTTTAAATAGGAATAATTTATTAAAGTATAGTGTAGTGTTAGGTGTAATTGTAACTTAGGTTAGGATTTATTTCACAGGTACATTTCTCTTTATTTTAGCTAGGTAAGCTATTAAATAGTTAATAACTATTTAATAGTTATTGTACATGGTTAAAATAAATTGAAAGGTACCTGTAAAATAAAAATAAATCCTAAGATAGCTAGAATATAATTATTATTTATATTGTAGCTATATTAGGGTTTATTTTAAAGGTAAGTATTTAGTTTTAAATAGGATTCATTTACTTAATAAGAGTTAATTTATTTAGATTTATTTAATTAATATTTAAGTTAGGGGGGCGTTAGGGTTAGGGTTAGACTTAGGTTTAGGGGTTAATAATTTTATGACAGTGGCGGCGGCGTAGTGGGGGGCAGGATAGGGGTTAATAAATTTATTATAGGTGGCGACGGTGTAGGGGGGGGCAGATTAGGGGTTAATAAATTTATTATAGGTGGCGACGGTGTAGGGGGGGCAGGATACGGGTTAATAATTTTATTATAGAGGGCGACGGTATAGGGGGGGCAGGATAGGGGTTACTAGGTATACTGTAGGTGGCAGCGGTGTCCGGGAGCGGCGGTTTAGGGGTTAATACATTTATAAGACTTGCGGCGGGGTCTAGGAGCGGCGGTTTAGGGGTTAATACATTTATAAGACTTGCGGCGGGGTCTAGGAGCGGCGGTTTAGGGGTTAGTAACTTTATTGAGTTGCGGGAGGCTCCGGGGGCGCCGGTATAGGGATAGAACAGTGTAGTTTGATGTGAGTGCTTAGTGACAGGCTAGCAATAAAGCTGGGAAAAAGCCGAAGGGCAGCGAGATCGGATGAGTGATAACTCTCACAGTCCGCTGCTCATCGCCCCGCGGCTTTTTGACAGCTTTATTTGATAACTTAGGCGTATTTTTTCAGGTCCGCGGCGGCGAAGGTAGGCGAGCTTAGGCGGGCGTATTGGGCCGGCGAAGCCAGAAAAGTAGACGGCTTGATAACTACCCCCCTATGTAGGAATATACATTAGTGAGGTCGCAATATTCAAAGTTTGGCTTTTTGCGTGCGTTGGGTTGGTGTGCAAATGAAAACTTTTTACTTTCGACTTGTAATATGAGCGTTCCCCGACGCTTGTAAAAAGCTTACTTCTAGCAGAGTTAGAGCGGGAGCAATAAATAGCATTCCATTTGTAATCTAGCCCTAAAATCGTATTCAATAAAATATCCAAAAGTATTAAAATGTATATTTAATAAAAAAATAAACAAAAAAGGGCACCATAATTGTATTTAAAATAAATTTATTTCACAAACGTTCATTTTTTTTAACACTTTGGCGTCGTTTCAAAGGTAAATCTTCCCCCTCCTCTGGCTTTTCCAGGCACTGGCAATAGATATGCAGCCTACATCAGAAAGCACTCCATGTTTTTTTTTTCCCCTCCTCCCCTCCCTTTCCCCACCCCCCAGATTTGAGATTTGATGCTTGATATCGGACAATTTGATAGTTGTTTTAGACTATATTTATGGAATCATCTTTGATTTTGGTGCTTCTTTTTGTTTCTTTCTCTACTTTCATTACAGTAATATAATTTAATTTCATGAAATAAATGGAATTAATGTTTAACATGATTCATCAGAATATAATATTTGAACTTACAATTGCTGTATAAACTGTAAGCATAATAGTCTAACACAAAGGGTCATTCAAATGTGTTCATATTTTTGTAAATGTACACAAACTCTTTGGACTAGATGGTTTGAATTTTCATTTTTCAGAATTGTATTGTTGTTTGTGCAATAGGTTTCTGGCATTGTCTATCTGTATTTATTATTATGCTGTCAAGAGAAAAAAAGAAAAGAAAAAAAAAAATGAAAGCACTCCATGTTCACACAACACGAGGTCAAAGAACTTTTATGACGCATTTAAAGCAGAAATTTGAGTACGTTCTATGTGCAAAAAAATTATAAGGTCTACATTGCTCTAAATTGGTTTTCAGCATCCTCACTACCCAACATAAATAACTTTAGCTAATGCCATAACAGAGATCTATTACCTAAGGGGAAATAGGACAGTAAAATTACTTTTGCCATCAGTAGCTACACAGGGTAAACATTTACCATTTTCTTACTTGCACTTTTGTGCTCAACTTGTTATCTGGTCGGTACTGAGCTTGAGTCTCTAATGCAAAAAATTAATTAAATACAGCATGTTCTGAGAATGTCCCTTTAGAGGTCACTAATGAGGAAACTAATGTGCAGATCTTAAAGGGGCATTAAACTCAAAATGTAATTCCCCATAAAAAGGTTTGTACAGTATATGCATAGCTAAAATGTATAGCTTATTGTTATAAGCCTGTTATATATCTCCAAAATGAACGCAGTAAGATAAAAATATAATACTCAAGAAGCTTTTCAATGGGTTTGTCCTTTAAAATGCAAAACAATGCACATTATGCCAGCAAAATTATATTTTTAATGTTTATAAATCAATTATGCATCTCCCAATTAACATAATAGAAAACAAATCTAGCCTTTAATTTGTATGCACATATTTGCAGTGATTAATTTCTGATGTATATATATAAAAATGACTTTAATTTCCTTTATAATCTGTAGAGCATAAGAGCAGATCAGATATAGAAGGCATATGTAAAAGCATATATAAAAACCCTTTATCCTGGGCAGTGTTACTTAGAAAGAGGTCAGCTATGGCTTAGCAGCCCAGCTGTCATGTTCTCAAGAAACAGCACGCACATTAATGATGCATTTTAATTCCTAATTAACTTGCTAGATGTGGTCTCCTGATGAACACACACAGTCTCATGACTGCAATATTTCCATATAATAAAAACATCTCACATTTACCAGAAACATATACAGATGTAATCATATTTTATGGTGTTCAGACTTATGTAGCCAATCACACAATTCCAATAGAAAACCAAAATATGTTTCTTTTTAGCATTAAAGGTACGGTAACGTCAACATTAACCTTAAAGGATAGAGCACAATTTACTTCTATAATAAATGTTTCTTTGTACTATTGGTTTCCTTTGTTAAAGAGACACAAAATACCATCATTCAGATAGAGCATAGAATTTAAAAAGCAACAACTTTTGCTTCATTCTCTTTGTATCCTTTGTTGAAGCAGCAGCAGAGTACAACTATAAGCTGCATACAAAGAGAGAAGCGCTCTACCAGGAACGAACAACAGCTCAGTGGCTTGTTCTATGGCGATTTACCACCCAGAAGCAGCCTCTTTTAGACCAGTGTGCTTTTCACAGAAGAAAACTTTCCTGAAGTATATCAGTCTGATCCCGCCAAGTAAGGTCAGTCCAGCCCCGAAATACCAGGCAATTCTCCTCTGAACAAGGAACATGACAACCCCAGACGATCGTTTCGGCCTCCTATGGGCCTCGTCAGTGAGGTGCAGCCACATTCCTCTAAGCACACTGGGCAAGGAGTCCACGTCTGGTTTCCCCCATCACCCATAGGGAGACTTCCCCAGGGTCATAATAATTTGCATACAAAGAGAGAAGCGCTCTACCAGGAACGAACAACAGCTCAGTGGCTTGTTCTATGGCGATTTACCACCCGGAAGCAGCCTCTTTTAGACCAGTGTGCTTTTCACAGAAGAAAACTTTCCTGAAGTATATCAGTCTGATCCCGCCAAGTAAGGTCAGTCCAGCCCCGAAATACCAGGCAATTCTCCTCTGAACAAGGAACATGACAACCCCAGACGATCGTTTCGGCCTCCTATGGGCCTCGTCAGTGAGGTGCAGCCACATTCCTCTAAGCACACTGGGCAAGGAGTCCACGTCTGGTTTCCCCCATCACCCATAGGGAGACTTCCCTAGGGTCATAATAATTTGCATACAAAGAGAGAAGCGCTCTACCAGGAACGAACAACAGCTCAGTGGCTTGTTCTATGGCAATTTACCACCCGGAAGCAGCCTCTTTTAGACCAGTGTGCTTTTCACAGAAGAAAACTTTCCTGAAGTATATCAGTCTGATCCCGCCAAGTAAGGTCAGTCCAGCCCCGAAATACCAGGCTATTCTCCTCTGAACAAGGAACATGACAACCCCAGACGATCGTTTCGGCCTCCTATGGGCCTCGTCAGTGAGGTGCAGCCACATTCCTCTAAGCACACTGGGCAAGGAGTCCACGTCTGGTTTCCCCCATCACCCATAGGGAGACTTCCCCAGGGTCATAATAATTTGCATACAAAGAGAGAAGCACTCTACCAGGAACGAACAACAGCTCAGTGGCTTGTTCTATGGCGATTTACCACCCGGAAGCAGCCTCTTTTAGACCAGTGTGCTTTTCACAGAAGAAAACTTTCCTGTAGTATATCAGTCTGATCCCGCCAAGTAAGGTCAGTCCAGCCCCGAAATACCAGGAAATTCTCCTCTGAACAAGGAACATGACAACCCCAGACAATCGTTTCGGCCTCCTATGGGCCTCGTCAGTGAGGTGCAGCCACATTCCTCTAAGCACACTGGGCAAGGAGTCCACGTCTGGTTTCCCCCATCACCCATAGGGAGACTTCCCCAGGGTCATAATAATTTGCATACAAAGAGAGAAGCGCTCTACCAGGAACGAACAACAGCTCAGTGGCTTGTTCTATGGCGATTTACCACCCGGAAGCAGCCTCTTTTAGACCAGTGTGCTTTTCACAGAAGAAAACTTTCCTGAAGTATATCAGTCTGATCCCGCCAAGTAAGGTCAGTCCAGCCCCGAAATACCAGGCAATTCTCCTCTGAACAAGGAACATGACAACCCCAGACGATCGTTTCGGCCTCCTATGGGCCTCGTCAGTGAGGTGCAGCCACATTCCTCTAAGCACACTGGGCAAGGAGTCCACGTCTGGTTTCCCCCATCACCCATAGGGAGACTTCCCCAGGGTCATAATAATTTGCATACAAAGAGAGAAGCGCTCTACCAGGAACGAACAATAGCTCAGTGGCTTGTTCTATGGCGATTTACCACCCGGAAGCAGCCTCTTTTAGACCAGTGTGCTTTTCACAGAAGAAAACTTTCCTGAAGTATATCAGTCTGATCCCGCCAAGTAAGGTCAGTCCAGCCCCGAAATACCAGGCAATTCTCCTCTGAACAAGGAACATGACAACCCCAGACGATCGTTTCGGCCTCCTATGGGCCTCGTCAGTGAGGTGCAGCCACATTCCTCTAAGCACACTGGGCAAGGAGTCCACGTCTGGTTTCCCCCATCACCCATAGGGAGACTTCCCCAGGGTTATAATAATTTGCATACAAAGAGAGAAGCGCTCTACCAGGAACGAACAACAGCTCAGTGGCTTGTTCTATGGCGATTTACCACCCGGAAGCAGCCTCTTTTAGACCAGTGTGCTTTTCAGAGAAGAAAACTTTCCTGAAGTATATCAGTCTGATCCCCCCAAGTAAGGTCAGTCCAGCCCCGAAATACCAGGCAATTCTCCTCTGAACAAGGAATATGACAACCCCAGACGATCGTTTCGGCCTCCTATGGGCCTCGTCAGTGAGGTGCAGCCACATTCCTCTAAGCACACTGGGCAAGGAGTCCACGTCTGGTTTCCCCCATCACCCATAGGGAGACTTCCCCAGGGTCATAATAATTTGCATACAAAGAGAGAAGCGCTCTACCAGGAACGAACAACAGCTCAGTGGCTTGTTCTATGGCGATTTACCACCCGGAAGCAGCCTCTTTTAGACCAGTGTGCTTTTCACAGAAGAAAACTTTCCTGAAGTATATCAGTCTGATCCCGCCAAGTAAGGTCAGTCCAGCCCCGAAATACCAGGCAATTCTCCTCTGAACAAGGAACATGACAACCCCAGATGATCGTTTCGGCCTCCTATGGGCCTCGTCAGTGAGGTGCAGCCACATTCCTCTAAGCACACTGGGCAAGGAGTCCACGTCTGGTTTCCCCCATCACCCATAGGGAGACTTCCCCAGGGTCATAATAATTTGCATACAAAGAGAGAAGCGCTCTACCAGGAACGAACAACAGCCCAGTGGCTTGTTCTATGGCGATTTACCACCCGGAAGCAGCCTCTTTTAGACCAGTGTGCTTTTCACAGAAGAAAACTTTCCTGAAGTATATCAGTCTGATCCCACCAAGTAAGGTCAGTCCAGCCCCGAAATACCAGGCAATTCTCCTCTGAACAAGGAACATGACAACCCCAGACGATCGTTTCGGCCTCCTATGGGCCTCGTCAGTGAGGTGCAGCCACATTCCTCTAAGCACACTGGGCAAGGAGTCCACGTCTGGTTTCCCCCATCACCCATAGGGAGACTTCCCCAGGGTCATAATAATTTGCATACAAAGAGAGAAGCGCTCTACCAGGAACGAACAACAGCTCAGTGGCTTGTTCTATGGCGATTTACCACCCGGAAGCAGCCTCTTTTAGACCAGTGTGCTTTTCACAGAAGAAAACTTTCCTGAAGTATATCAGTCTGATCCCGCCAAGTAAGGTCAGTCCAGCCCCAAAATACCAGGCAATTCTCCTCTGAACAAGGAACATGACAACCCCAGACGATCGTTTCGGCCTCCTATGGGCCTCGTCAGTGAGGTGCAGCCACATTCCTCTAAGCACACTGGGCAAGGAGTCCACGTCTGGTTTCCCCCATCACCCATAGGGAGACTTCCCCAGGGTCATAATAATTTGCATACAAAGAGAGAAGCGCTCTACCAGGAACGAACAACAGCTCAGTGGCTTGTTCTATGGCGATTTACCACCCGGAAGCAGCCTCTTTTAGACCAGTGTGCTTTTCACAGAAGAAAACTTTCCTGTAGTATATCAGTCTGATCCCGCCAAGTAAGGTCAGTCCAGCCCCGAAATACCAGGAAATTCTCCTCTGAACAAGGAACATGACAACCCCAGACAATCGTTTCGGCCTCCTATGGGCCTCGTCAGTGAGGTGCAGCCACATTCCTCTAAGCACACTGGGCAAGGAGTCCACGTCTGGTTTCCCCCATCACCCATAGGGAGACTTCCCCAGGGTCATAATAATTTGCATACAAAGAGAGAAGCGCTCTACCAGGAACGAACAACAGCTCAGTGGCTTGTTCTATGGCGATTTACCACCCGGAAGCAGCCTCTTTTAGACCAGTGTGCTTTTCACAGAAGAAAACTTTCCTGAAGTATATCAGTCTGATCCCGCCAAGTAAGGTCAGTCCAGCCCCGAAATACCAGGCAATTCTCCTCTGAACAAGGAACATGACAACCCCAGACGATCGTTTCGGCCTCCTATGGGCCTCGTCAGTGAGGTGCAGCCACATTCCTCTAAGCACACTGGGCAAGGAGTCCACGTCTGGTTTCCCCCATCACCCATAGGGAGACTTCCCCAGGGTCATAATAATTTGCATACAAAGAGAGAAGCACTCTACCAGGAACGAACAACAGCTCAGTGGCTTGTTCTATGGCGATTTACCACCCGGAAGCAGCCTCTTTTAGACCAGTGTGCTTTTCACAGAAGAAAACTTTCCTGAAGTATATCAGTCTGATCCCGCCAAGTAAGGTCAGTCCAGCCCCGAAATACCAGGCAATTCTCCTCTGAACAAGGAACATGACAACCCCAGACGATCGTTTCGGCCTCCTATGGGCCTCGTCAGTGAGGTGCAGCCACATTCCTCTAAGCACACTGGGCAAGGAGTCCACGTCTGGTTTCCCCCATCACCCATAGGGAGACTTCCCCAGGGTCATAATAATTTGCATACAAAGAGAGAAGCGGTCTACCAGGAACGAACAACAGCTCAGTGGCTTGTTCTATGGCGATTTACCACCCGGAAGCAGCCTCTTTTAGACCAGTGTGCTTTTCACAGAAGAAAACTTTCCTGAAGTATATCAGTCTGATCCCGCCAAGTAAGGTCAGTCCAGCCCCGAAATACCAGGCAATTCTCCTCTGAACAAGGAACATGACAACCCCAGATGATCGTTTCGGCCTCCTATGGGCCTCGTCAGTGAGGTGCAGCCACATTCCTCTAAGCACACTGGGCAAGGAGTCCACGTCTGGTTTCCCCCATCACCCATAGGGAGACTTCCCCAGGGTCATAATAATTTGCATACAAAGAGAGAAGCGCTCTACCAGGAACGAACAACAGCTCAGTGGCTTGTTCTATGGCGATTTACCACCCGGAAGCAGCCTCTTTTAGACCAGTGTGCTTTTCACAGAAGAAAACTTTCCTGAAGTATATCAGTCTGATCCCGCCAAGTAAGGTCAGTCCAGCCCCGAAATACCAGGCAATTCTCCTCTGAACAAGGAACATGACAACCCCAGACGATCGTTTCGGCCTCCTATGGGCCTCGTCAGTGAGGTGCAGCCACATTCCTCTAAGCACACTGGGCAAGGAGTCCACGTCTGGTTTCCCCCATCACCCATAGGGAGACTTCCCCAGGGTCATAATAATTTGCATACAAAGAGAGAAGCGCTCTACCAGGAACGAACAACAGCTCAGTGGCTTGTTCTATGGCGATTTACCACCCGGAAGCAGCCTCTTTTAGACCAGTGTGCTTTTCACAGAAGAAAACTTTCCTGTAGTATATCAGTCTGATCCCGCCAAGTAAGGTCAGTCCAGCCCCGAAATACCAGGCAATTCTCCTCTGAACAAGGAACATGACAACCCCAGACGATCGTTTCGGCCTCCTATGGGCCTCGTCAGTGAGGTGCAGCCACATTCCTCTAAGCACACTGGGCAAGGAGTCCACGTCTGGTTTCCCCCATCACCCATAGGGAGACTTCCCCAGGGTCATAATAATTTGCATACAAAGAGAGAAGCGCTCTACCAGGAACGAACAACAGCTCAGTGGCTTGTTCTATGGCGATTTACCACCCGGAAGCAGCCTCTTTTAGACCAGTGTGCTTTTCACAGAAGAAAACTTTCCTGTAGTATATCAGTCTGATCCCGCCAAGTAAGGTCAGTCCAGCCCCGAAATACCAGGAAATTCTCCTCTGAACAAGGAACATGACAACCCCAGACAATCGTTTCGGCCTCCTATGGGCCTCGTCAGTGAGGTGCAGCCACATTCCTCTAAGCACACTGGGCAAGGAGTCCACGTCTGGTTTCCCCCATCACCCATAGGGAGACTTCCCCAGGGTCATAATAATTTGCATACAAAGAGAGAAGCGCTCTACCAGGAACGAACAACAGCTCAGTGGCTTGTTCTATGGCGATTTACCACCCGGAAGCAGCCTCTTTTAGACCAGTGTGCTTTTCACAGAAGAAAACTTTCCTGAAGTATATCAGTCTGATCCCGCCAAGTAAGGTCAGTCCAGCCCCGAAATACCAGGCAATTCTCCTCTGAACAAGGAACATGACAACCCCAGACGATCGTTTCGGCCTCCTATGGGCCTCGTCAGTGAGGTGCAGCCACATTCCTCTAAGCACACTGGGCAAGGAGTCCACGTCTGGTTTCCCCCATCACCCATAGGGAGACTTCCCCAGGGTCATAATAATTTGCATACAAAGAGAGAAGCGCTCTACCAGGAACGAACAACAGCTCAGTGGCTTGTTCTATGGCGATTTACCACCCGGAAGCAGCCTCTTTTAGACCAGTGTGCTTTTCACAGAAGAAAACTTTCCTGAAGTATATCAGTCTGATCCCGCCAAGTAAGGTCAGTCCAGCCCCGAAATACCAGGCAATTCTCCTCTGAACAAGGAACATGACAACCCCAGACGATCGTTTCGGCCTCCTATGGGCCTCGTCAGTGAGGTGCAGCCACATTCCTCTAAGCACACTGGGCAAGGAGTCCACGTCTGGTTTCCCCCATCACCCATAGGGAGACTTCCCCAGGGTCATAATAATTTGCATACAAAGAGAGAAGCGCTCTACCAGGAACGAACAACAGCTCAGTGGCTTGTTCTATGGCGATTTACCACCCGGAAGCAGCCTCTTTTAGACCAGTGTGCTTTTCACAGAAGAAAACTTTCCTGAAGTATATCAGTCTGATCCCGCCAAGTAAGGTCAGTCCAGCCCCGAAATACCAGGCAATTCTCCTCTGAACAAGGAACATGACAACCCCAGACGATCGTTTCGGCCTCCTATGGGCCTCGTCAGTGAGGTGCAGCCACATTCCTCTAAGCACACTGGGCAAGGAGTCCACGTCTGGTTTCCCCCATCACCCATAGGGAGACTTCCCCAGGGTCATAATAATTTGCATACAAAGAGAGAAGCGCTCTACCAGGAACGAACAACAGCTCAGTGGCTTGTTCTATGGCGATTTACCACCCGGAAGCAGCCTCTTTTAGACCAGTGTGCTTTTCACAGAAGAAAACTTTCCTGAAGTATATCAGTCTGATCCCGCCAAGTAAGGTCAGTCCAGCCCCGAAATACCAGGCAATTCTCCTCTGAACAAGGAACATGACAACCCCAGACGATCGTTTCGGCCTTCTATGGGCCTCGTCAGTGAGGTGCAGCCACATTCCTCTAAGCACACTGGGCAAGGAGTCCACGTCTGGTTTCCCCCATCACCCATAGGGAGACTTCCCCAGGGTCATAATAATTTGCATACAAAGAGAGAAGCGCTCTACCAGGAACGAACAACAGCTCAGTGGCTTGTTCTATGGCGATTTACCACCCGGAAGCAGCCTCTTTTAGACCAGTGTGCTTTTCACAGAAGAAAACTTTCCTGAAGTATATCAGTCTGATCCCCCCAAGTAAGGTCAGTCCAGCCCCGAAATACCAGGCAATTCTCCTCTGAACAAGGAATATGACAACCCCAGACGATCGTTTCGGCCTCCTATGGGCCTCGTCAGTGAGGTGCAGCCACATTCCTCTAAGCACACTGGGCAAGGAGTCCACGTCTGGTTTCCCCCATCACCCATAGGGAGACTTCCCCTGGGTCATAATAATTTGCATACAAAGAGAGAAGCGCTCTACCAGGAACGAACAACAGCTCAGTGGCTTGTTCTATGGCGATTTACCACCCGGAAGCAGCCTCTTTTAGACCAGTGTGCTTTTCACAGAAGAAAACTTTCCTGAAGTATATCAGTCTGATCCCGCCAAGTAAGGTCAGTCCAGCCCCGAAATACCAGGCAATTCTCCTCTGAACAAGGAACATGACAACCCCAGACGATCGTTTCGGCCTCCTATGGGCCTCGTCAGTGAGGTGCAGCCACATTCCTCTAAGCACACTGGGCAAGGAGTCCACGTCTGGTTTCCCCCATCACCCATAGGGAGACTTCCCCAGGGTCATAATAATTTGCATACAAAGAGAGAAGCGCTCTACCAGGAACGAACAACAGCTCAGTGGCTTGTTCTATGGCGATTTACCACCCGGAAGCAGCCTCTTTTAGACCAGTGTGCTTTTCACAGAAGAAAACTTTCCTGAAGTATATCAGTCTGATCCCGCCAAGTAAGGTCAGTCCAGCCCCGAAATACCAGGCAATTCTCCTCTGAACAAGGAACATGACAACCCCAGACGATCGTTTCGGCCTCCTATGGGCCTCGTCAGTGAGGTGCAGCCACATTCCTCTAAGCACACTGGGCAAGGAGTCCACGTCTGGTTTCCCCCATCACCCATAGGGAGACTTCCCCAGGGTCATAATAATTTGCATACAAAGAGAGAAGCGCTCTACCAGGAACGAACAACAGCTCAGTGGCTTGTTCTATGGCGATTTACCACCCGGAAGCAGCCTCTTTTAGACCAGTGTGCTTTTCACAGAAGAAAACTTTCCTGTAGTATATCAGTCTGATCCCGCCAAGTAAGGTCAGTCCAGCCCCGAAATACCAGGAAATTCTCCTCTGAACAAGGAACATGACAACCCCAGACAATCGTTTCGGCCTCCTATGGGCCTCGTCAGTGAGGTGCAGCCACATTCCTCTAAGCACACTGGGCAAGGAGTCCACGTCTGGTTTCCCCCATCACCCATAGGGAGACTTCCCCAGGGTCATAATAATTTGCATAAAAAGAGAGAAGCGCTCTACCAGGAACGAACAACAGCTCAGTGGCTTGTTCTATGGCGATTTACCACCCGGAAGCAGCCTCTTTTAGACCAGTGTGCTTTTCACAGAAGAAAACTTTCCTGAAGTATATCAGTCTGATCCCGCCAAGTAAGGTCAGTCCAGCCCCGAAATACCAGGCAATTCTCCTCTGAACAAGGAACATGACAACCCCAGACGATCGTTTCGGCCTCCTATGGGCCTCGTCAGTGAGGTGCAGCCACATTCCTCTAAGCACACTGGGCAAGGAGTCCACGTCTGGTTTCCCCCATCACCCATAGGGAGACTTCCCCAGGGTCATAATAATTTGCATACAAAGAGAGAAGCGCTCTACCAGGAACGAACAACAGCTCAGTGGCTTGTTCTATGGCGATTTACCACCCGGAAGCAGCCTCTTTTAGACCAGTGTGCTTTTCACAGAAGAAAACTTTCCTGAAGTATATCAGTCTGATCCCGCCAAGTAAGGTCAGTCCAGCCCCGAAATACCAGGCAATTCTCCTCTGAACAAGGAACATGACAACCCCAGACGATCGTTTCGGCCTCCTATGGGCCTCGTCAGTGAGGTGCAGCCACATTCCTCTAAGCACACTGGGCAAGGAGTCCACGTCTGGTTTCCCCCATCACCCATAGGGAGACTTCCCCAGGGTCATAATAATTTGCATACAAAGAGAGAAGCGCTCTACCAGGAACGAACAACAGCTCAGTGGCTTGTTCTATGGCGATTTACCACCCGGAAGCAGCCTCTTTTAGACCAGTGTGCTTTTCAGAGAAGAAAACTTTCCTGAAGTATATCAGTCTGATCCCCCCAAGTAAGGTCAGTCCAGCCCCGAAATACCAGGCAATTCTCCTCTGAACAAGGAATATGACAACCCCAGACGATCGTTTCGGCCTCCTATGGGCCTCGTCAGTGAGGTGCAGCCACATTCCTCTAAGCACACTGGGCAAGGAGTCCACGTCTGGTTTCCCCCATCACCCATAGGGAGACTTCCCCAGGGTCATAATAATTTGCATACAAAGAGAGAAGCACTCTACCAGAAACGAACAACAGCTCAGTGGCTTGTTCTATGGCGATTTACCACCCGGAAGCAGCCTCTTTTAGACCAGTGTGCTTTTCACAGAAGAAAACTTTCCTGAAGTATATCAGTCTGATCCCGCCAAGTAAGGTCAGTCCAGCCCCGAAATACCAGGCAATTCTCCTCTGAACAAGGAACATGACAACCCCAGATGATCGTTTCGGCCTCCTATGGGCCTCGTCAGTGAGGTGCAGCCACATTCCTCTAAGCACACTGGGCAAGGAGTCCACGTCTGGTTTCCCCCATCACCCATAGGGAGACTTCCCCAGGGTCATAATAATTTGCATACAAAGAGAGAAGCGCTCTACCAGGAACGAACAACAGCTCAGTGGCTTGTTCTATGGCGATTTACCACCCGGAAGCAGCCTCTTTTAGACCAGTGTGCTTTTCACAGAAGAAAACTTTCCTGAAGTATATCAGTCTGATCCGCCAAGTAAGGTCAGTCCAGCCCCGAAATACCAGGCAATTCTCCTCTGAACAAGGAACATGACAACCCCAGACGATCGTTTCGGCCTCGTCAGTGAGGTGCAGCCACATTCCTCTAAGCACACTGGGCAAGGAGTCCACGTCTGGTTTCCCCCATCACCCATAGGGAGACTTCCCCAGGGTCATAATAATTTGCATACAAAGAGAGAAGCGCTCTACCAGGAACGAACAACAGCTCAGTGGCTTGTTCTATGGCGATTTACCACCCGGAAGCAGCCTCTTTTAGACCAGTTTGCTTTTCACAGAAGAAAACTTTCCTGAAGTATATCAGTCTGATCCCGCCAAGTAAGGTCAGTCCAGCCCCGAAATACCAGGCAATTCTCCTCTGAACAAGGAACATGACAACCCCAGACGATCGTTTCGGCCTCCTATGGGCCTCGTCAGTGAGGTGCAGCCACATTCCTCTAAGCACACTGGGCAAGGAGTACAACTATAAGCTAGCTGAATACATTGGTTGAGCCAATGACAAGAGACATAAATGTGCAGCCACCAATCAGCAGCTAGTTCCAGTAGTGCTTTGCTGCTTCTGAAATCAGAACAATATGAGATATATCAATTCATAAAAATAACTCAAACCTGGCTACTCTTAAAATTCACAGATTCTCCTCTATTCTGTAAATGAAAAAAAATGGAACAAACAACAGTATAGGAGAGCGCTCTAAAAATAGCCTGTTGCTAGTTGAAGTGCAGATTGAGAGGGTGAAATAATATGTAACTATAATTATAGATGGAATAAATATAATTAAAAGGTTAGGAACAATATAAAAATAAGATGTGAAGATGAGGTGAGTATGTGTATAAACTCAAATTTTACTAGAGAGGTATTTACATATATCAAATGAAATAAAAATAAAATACATAAATATGCAATAAAAACAAATACAAGTGAAAACAGTACCGTAAAAAACTGTATCACACTGCAGTGGATTGAGTGTTAAGTGGATATTCTTCTGATAAGTTAAGAAGGAGAAAAGGCTCACTATTTAGCGATCTGTGAAGATCCTTGTGTAAAGGGAGTACACATGAGCAACTCGCAAAACAGATTTCTTGGCTTGTGACATATTTTTACATGTGCTGTTGCGGTCAAATGACTCTGATCTGTATGCTGATTGGTCAGAAATTGTCTGTGACTTCAAACTGTGTTCTGATTGGCCAAAAGTCGTCTGTATATCCTTAGAAAGGTATCACCAAGGTGATGGAGTAAACAAAGACTTTGGTCGGCTCCACAGCTGCTTCTGAGCCTACCTAGGACACTAACGGCTAGATTTAGAGTTTAGAGTTCTGCATTAGCCGTCAAAAGCAGCGTTAAGGTCCTAACGCTGCTTTTTACCGCCCGCTGGTATTTAGAGTCAGACAGGAAAGGGTCTAACGCTCACTTCCAAGCCGCAACTTTTCCATACCGCAAATCCCCTTACGCCAATTGCGTATCCTATCTTTCAATGGGATCTTCCTAACGCTGGTATTTAGAGTCTTGGCTGAAGTGAGCGTTAGAACTCTACCGACAAAACTCCAGCCGCAGAAAAAAAGTCAGGAGTTAAGAGCTTTATGGGCTAACGCCGGTTTATAAAGCTCTTAACTACTGTGCTCTAAAGTACACTAACACCCATAAACTACCTATGTACCCCTAAACCGAGGCCCCCCCACATCGCCGCCACTCTAATAAATTTTTGTAACCCCTAATCTGCCGACCGCACACCGCCGCCACATACATTATCCCTATGTACCCCTAATCTGCTGCCCCTAACATCGCCGACACCTACATAATATTTATTAACCCCTAATCTGCCCCCCCCAACGTCGCCGACAATTACCTACACTTATTAACCCCTAATCTGCCGACCGGACCTCGCCGCTACTCTAATAAATGTATTAACCCCTAAACCGCCGCACTCCCGCCTCGCAACCCCTATAATAAATTTTATTAACCCCTAATCTGCCCTCCCTAACATCTTTGACACCTAACTTCAAATATTAACCCCTAATCTGCCGACCGGACCTTGCCGCTACTCTAATAAATGTATTAACCCCTAAAGCTAAGTCTAACCCTAACACTAACATCCCCCTAAGTTAAATATAATTTAAATCTAACAAAATAAAGTAAATCTTATTAAATAAATTATTCCTATTTAAAGCTAAATACTTACCTGTAAAATAAATCCTAATATAGCTACATTATAACAAATAATTATATTGTAGCTATTTTAGGATTTATATTTATTTTACAGGCAACTTTGTATTTATTTTAACTAGGTACAATAGCTATTAAATAGTTATTAACTATTTAATAGCTACATAGTTAAAATAATCACAAAATTACCTGTAAAATAAATCCTAACCTAAGTTACAAATACACCTAACACTACACTATCAATAAATAAATTAACTAAACTACCTACAATTACCTACAATTAAATAAACTAGACTAAATTACAAAAAAAAACAAACACTAAATTACAAAAAATAAAAAAAGATTACAAGAATTTTAAACTAATTACACATACTCTAAGCCCCCTAAAAAATAACAAAGCCCCCAAAATAAAAAAATGCCCTACCCTATTCTAAAATAAAAAGTTAACAGCTCTATTACCTTACCAGCCCTTAAAAGGGCTTTTTGCGGGGCATGCCCCAAAGAAATCAGCTCTTTTGCCTGTAAAAAAAACCATACAATACCCACCCAACATTACAACCCACCACCCACATACCCCTAATCTAACCCAAACCCCCCTTAAAAAACCTAACACTAAGCCCCTGAAGATCTCCCTACCTTGTATTCATCCAGCCGGATATCACCGATCCGTCCAGAAGAGGGTCCGAAGTCTTCATCCTATCCGGCAAGAAGAGGTCCTCCAGAGGGTCCGAAGTCTTCATCCTATCCAGCAAGAAGAGGTCCTCCAGAGGGTCCAAAGTCTTCATCCAGGTGGCATCTTCTATCTTCTTCCATCCGGAGCGGGTCCATCTTGAAGCAGCCAACGCGGAGCAATCCTTCCTCACCGACGGACTAACGACGAATGAAGGTTCCTTTAAATGATGTCATCCAAGATGGCGTCCCTCGAATTCCGATTGGCTGATAGGATTCTATCAGCCAATTGGAATTAAGGTAGGAGAAATCTGATTGGCTGATTGAATCAGCCAATCAGATTCAAGTTCAATCGGATTGGCTGATCCAATCAGCCAATCAGATTGAGCATACATTCTATTGGCTGATCGGAACAGCCAATAGAATGCAAGCTCAATCTGATTGGCTGATCCAATCAGCCAATCGGATTGAACTTGAATCTGATTGGCTGATTCAATCAGCCAATCAGATCTTTCCTACCTTAATTCCGATTGGCTGATAGAATCCTATCAGCCAATCGGAATTTGAGGGACGCCATCTTGGATGACGTCATTTAAAGGAACCTTCATTCGTTGTTAGTCCGTCGGTGAGGAAGGATGGCTCCGCGTTGGCTGCTTCAAGATGGACCCGCTTTGCTCCGGATGGAAGAAGATAGAAGATGCCGCCTGGATGAAGACTTTGGACCCTCTGGAGGACCTCTTCTTGCCGGATAGGATGAAGACTTGGGACCCTCTTAAGGACCTCTTCTTGCTGGATAGGATGAAGACTTCGGACCCTCTTCTGGACGGATCGGTGATACCCGGCTAGGTGAATACAAGGTAGGGAGATCTTCAGGGGCTTAGTGTTAGGTTTTTTAAGGGGGATTTGGGTTCTATTAGGGGTATGTGGGTGGTGGGTTGTAATGTTGGGTGGGTATTGTATGTTTTTTTTTAAAGGCAAAAGAGCTGATTTCTTTGGGGCATGCCCCGCAAAAAGCCCTTTTAAGGGCTGGTAAGGTAATAGAGCTGTTAACTTTTTATTTTAGAATAGGGTAGGGCATTTTTTTATTTTGGGGGGCTTTGTTATTTTTTAGGGGGCTTAGAGTAGGTGTAATTAGTTTAAAATTCTTGTAATCTTTTTTTATTTTTTGTAATTTAGTTTAGTAATTGTAGGTAGTTTAGTTAATTTATTTATTGATAGTGTAGTGTTAGGTTTAATTGTAACTTAGGTTAGGATTTATTTTACAGGTAATTTTGTGATTATTTTAACTAGGTAGCTATTAAATAGTTAATAACTATTTAATAGCTATTGTACCTAGTTAAAATAAATACAAAGTTGCCTGTAAAATAAATATAAATCCTAAAATAGCTACAATATATTTATTCGTTATATTGTAGCTATATTAGGATTTATTTTACAGGTAAGTATTTAGCTTTAAATAGGAATACTTTAGTTAATAAGATTTAATTTATTTTGTTAGATTTAAATTATATTTAAGTTAGGGGGTGTTAGTGTTAGGGTTAGACTTAGCTTTAGGGGTTAATACATTTATTAGAGTAGCGGCGAGGTCCGGTTGGCAGATTAGGGGTTAATACTTGAAGTTAGGTGTCAAATATGTTAGGGAGGTCAGATTAGGGGTTAATAAAATTTATTATAGGTTTTGCGAGACGGGAGTGCGGCGGTTTAGGAGTTAATAAATTTATTATAGTGGCGGCGAGATCCGGTCGGCAGATTAGGGGTTAATAAGCGTAGTTAAGGTAGCGGCGACATTGGGGGGGCAGATTAGGGGTTAATAAATATAATATAGGGGTTGGCGGTGTTAGGGGCAGCAGATTAGGGGTTCATAGGGATAACGTAGGTTGCGGCGGTGTCCGGAGCGGAAGATTAGGGGTTAATAATAATATGCAGGGGTCAGCGATAGTGGGGGCAGCAGATTAGGGGTTAATAAGTGTAAGGTTAGGGGTGTTTAGACTCGGGGTTCATGTTAGGGTGTTAGGTGCAGACTTAGAAAGTGTTTCCCCATAGGAAACAATGGGGCTGCGTTAGGAGCTGAATGCTGCTTTTTTGCAGGTGTTAGGTTTTTTTTTCAGCTCAAACTGCCCCATTGTTTTCTATGGGTGAATCGTGCACAAGCACGTTTTTCAAGCTGGCCGCTACCGTAAGCAACGCTGGTATTTAGAGTTGAAGTGGCGGTAAATATGCCTGTACGCTCCCTTTTTGGAGCCTAACGCAGCCCTTCAGACAACTCTAAATACCAGCATTATTTAAAAGGTGCGGGGGAAAAAAACACGGGTAGCAAACGCACCCCTTTGGCCGCAAAACTCTAAATCTAGTCATAAGAAAGCTAAGCAAATCAGATAATAGAAGTAAAATGGAAAGCTTTTTAAAATTTCAGCCTCTATCTAAATCATGAAAGAAAAAAAATTGACTTACTCTGCCTTTAAAGAATAATACTTGGGCCAGCGAAGAAGCGTGCATGTGTCTTTAAAAATCTGGCAGCAGTGTCTGCAACAATGTTTATAGCAATGCATAGTTGCCATATATTACTATGCATGTGCTCCTATCAGTCGGTTTACTCTTTAACAAAGGATGCAAAGAGGACAAAGCAAATTTGATAATAGAAATAAATTGGAAAGTTGTTCGGAATTGTAGGCTCTATCTGAATGATTGACATTTAATTTTAACTTTACTGTCACTTTAACTATAACCTTAATGGTTATACCTTAAATCAGTGATGGCCAACTTCCTAGCACATAAGGGTTGGGAAGCCTTAAGGGCCACATATAGATTTCTGACTATTAAATACACAAATAATATAATTCTTAAAAATGTCACAAGCCTAAAGCCAGATTTGAAGGGACAGTCTGGTAAAAATTAAACTTTCATGATTTAGATAGTGCATGTAATTTTAAGCCAATTTCTAATTAACTTTTATCATCAAATTTGCTTTGTTCTCTTGGTAATTGGTATTAGTATTAGTTGACAGCTAAACCTAGGTAGGCTCATATGCTAATTTCTAAGCCCTTGAAGGTCAACTCTTATCTGAATGCATTTGACAGTTTTTTTACAGCTAGAGGGTGTTAGTTCATGCGTGCCATATAGATAACATTGTGCTCACACAATGAGCACAATGAGGGGCAGTCTGCAAAGACTTAGATACAAGTTAATCACAGAGGTAAAAAGTGTATTAATATAAACATGTTGGTTATTTAAAACTGTGGAATGGGCAATAAACGGATATCTATCTTTTTAAACAATAACAGTTCTGGAGTAGACCCTTTAAGTAAGGTTGCAAGTTTAAAACAACACTTTGCCCCTTTTAAAGGCACATTACACTCACACTACATATGTTTGGACATAATAAGACAGTGCTTGCTCATTGAGTGAGGAATTGGAGTACCTTTGAAAAAGTTTAGAGTTATTTATTTGATGCTTTTAAAAAAACATAATTTATGTAAGAACTTACCTGATAAATTCATTTCTTTCATATTGGCAAGAGTCCATGAGCTAGTGATGTATGGGATATACAATCCTACCAGGAGGGGCAAAGTCTCCCAAACCTCAAAATGCCTATAAATACACCCCTCACCACACCCACAATTCAGTTTAACGAATAGCCAAGTAGTGGGGTGATAAACAAAGGAGTAAAAAGCATCAAAAAAGGAATTTGGAAATAATTGTGCTTTATACAAAAAATCATAACCACCATAAAAAGGGTGGGTCTCATGGACTCTTGCCAATATGAAATAAATTAATTTATCAGGTAAGTTCTTACATAAATTATATTTTCTTTCATGTAATTGGCAAGAGTCCATGAGCTAGTGACGTATGGGATAGTAATACCCAAGATATGGAACTCCACAGAAGAGTCACTAGAGAGGGAGGGATAAAAATAATAACAGCCATTTTACGCTGAAAAAAATAATCCACAACCCAAAATTTAAATTTATTCTCATAAATGAAAAGAAAAATCTTAAACATAAGCAGAGGAATCAAACTGAAACATCTGCCTGAAAAACTTTTCTACCAAAAACTGCTTCTGAAGAAGCAAATACATCAAAACGGTAGAATTTAGTAAATGTATGCAAAGAAGACCAAGTTGCTGCTTTGCAAATCTGATCAACTGAAGCTTCATTCTTAAAAGCCCACGAAGTGGAGGCTAATAAATCTAGTAGAATGAGCTGTAATTCTGAGGCGGGGCCTGACACAACTCCAAATAAGCCTGATGAATCAAAAGCTTTAACCAAGATGC
This sequence comes from Bombina bombina, assembly GCF_027579735.1. Taxonomy (NCBI): domain Eukaryota; kingdom Metazoa; phylum Chordata; class Amphibia; order Anura; family Bombinatoridae; genus Bombina; species Bombina bombina. The sequence goes on from NC_069504.1 coordinate 290,642,379, forward strand.
CAAGAAAATGGCAGAAGCCTTCTGACCTTTCCTAGAACCAGAAAAGATAACAAATAGACTAAAAGTCTTCCTGAAATCTTTAGTAGCTTCAACATAATATTTCAAAGTTCTTACAACATCCAAAGAATGTAAGGATCTCTCCAAAAAATAATTAGGATTAGGACACAAAGAAGGAACAACAATATCTCTATTAATGTTGTTAGAATTCACAACCTTAGGTAGAAATTTAAATGAAGTCCGCAAAACTGCCTTATCCTGATGGAAAATAAGAAAAGAAGATTCACAAGAAAGAGCAGATAATTCGGAAACTCTTCTAGCAGAAGAGATGGCCAAAAGGAACAAAACTTTCCAAGAAAGTAGTTTAATGTCCAAAGAATGTATAGGCTCAAACAGAGGACCCTGTAAAGCCTTCAAAACCAAATTAAGACTCCAAGGAGGAGAAATTGATTTAATGACAGGCTTTATATGGACCAAAGCTTGTACAAAACAGTAAATATCAGGAAGCTTAGCAATCTTTCTGTGAAATAAACAGAGGCCTAGATTTGGAGTTTGGCGGTAGCCGTCAAAACCAGCGTTAGAGGCTCCTAACGCTGGTTTTGGCCGCCCGCTGGTATTTGGAGTCAGTGATTAAAGGGTCTAACGCTCACTTTACAGCCGCGACTTTTCCATACCGCAGATCCCCCTACGCCATTTGCGTAGCCTATATTTTCAATGGGATCTTTCTAACGCTGGTATTTAGAGTCGTTTCTGAAGTGAGCGTTAGAGCTCTAACGACAAGATTCCAGCCGCCTGAAAATAGCAGGAGTTAAGAGCTTTCTGGCTAACGCCGGTTTATAAAGCTCTTAACTACTGTACCCTAAAGTACACTAACACCCATAAACTACCTATGTACCCCTAAACCGAGGTCCCCCCACATCGCCGCCACTCGATTAAAATTTTTAACCCCTAATCTGCCGACCGCCACCTACGTTATATTTATGTACCCCTAATCTGCTGCCCCTAACCCCGCCGACCCCTGTATTATATTTATTCACCCCTAACCTGCCCCCCACAACGTCGCCGCCAGCTACTTACAATAATTAACCCCTAATCTTCCGACCGCAAAGCGCCGCCACCTACGTTATCCTTATGTACCCCTAATCTGCTGCCCTAACACCGCCGACCCCTATATTATATTTATTAACCCCTAATCTGCCCCCCTCAACGTCGCCGACACCTACCTACACTTATTAACCCCTAATCTGCCGAGCGGACCTGAGCGCTACTATAATAAAGTTATTAACCCCTAATCCGCCTCACTAACCCTATCATAAATAGTATTAACCCCTAATCTGCCCTCCCTAACATCGCCGACACCTACCTTCAATTATTAACCCCTAATCTGACGACCGGAGCTCACCGCTATTCTAATAAATGGATTAACCCCTAAAGCTAAGTCTAACCCTAACACTAACACCCCCCTAAGTTAAATATAATTTTTATCTAACGAAATAAATTAACTCTTATTAAATAACTTATTCCTATTTAAAGCTAAATACTTACCTGTAAAATAAATCCTAATATAGCTACAATATAAATTATAATTATATTATAGCTATTTTAGGATTAATATTTATTTTACAGGCAACTTTGTAATTATTTTAACCAGGTACAATAGCTATTAAATAGTTAAGAACTATTTAATAGTTACCTAGTTAAAATAATAACAAATTTACCTGTAAAATAAATCCTAACCTAAGTTATAATTAAACCTAACACTACACTATCAATAAAATAATTAAATAAACTACCTACAATTACCTACAATTAACCTAACACTACACTATCAATAAATTAATTAAACACAATTCCTACAAATAAATACAATTAAATAAACTAGCTAAAGTACAAAAAATAAAAAAGAACTAAGTTACAGAAAATAAAAAAATATTTACAAACATAAGAAAAATATTACAACAATTTTAAACTAATTACACCTACTCTAAGCCCCCTAATAAAATAACAAAGCCCCCCAAAATAAAAAATTCCCTACCCTATTCTAAATTAAAAAAGTTACAAGCTCTTTTACCTTACCAGCCCTGAACAGGGCCCTTTGCGGGGCATGCCCCAAGAATTTCAGCTCTTTTGCCTGTAAAAAAAAACATACAATACCCCCCCCCCAACATTACAACCCACCACCCACATACCCCTAATCTAACCCAAATAAATAACACTAACACTAATCCCCTGAAGATCTTCCTACCTTGTCTTCACCATCCAGGTATCACCGATCCGTCCTGGCTCCAAGATCTTCATCCAACCCAAGCGGGGGTTGGCGATCCATAATCCGGTGCTCCAAAGTCTTCCTCCTATCCGGCAAGAAGAGGACATCCGGACCGGCAAACATCTTCTCCAAGCGGCATCTTCGATCTTCTTCCATCCGGTGCGGAGCGGGTCCATCTTGAAGCAGGCGACGCGGATCCATCCTCTTCTTCCGATGTCTCCCGACTAATGACGGTTCCTTTAAGGGACGTCATCCAAGATGGCGTCCCTCGAATTCCGATTGGCTGATAGGATTCTATCAGCCAATCGGAATTAAGGTAGGAATTTTCTGATTGGCTGATGGAATCAGCCAATCAGAATCAAGTTCAATCCGATTGGCCGATCCCATCAGCCAATCAGATTGAGCTCGCATTCTATTGGCTGATCGGAAAATTTATGGTGCGGCCAGAAAAAAGCCCGCGGAGCGTTAACAGCCCTTTTACCGCCGAACTCCAAATCTAGGCCAGAAAGAGCAGAGATTTGTCCCTTCAATGAACTTGCAGACAAACCTTTATCAAAACCATCCTGAGGAAACTGTAAAATTCTAGGAATTCTAAAAGAATGCCAGGAAAATTTATGAGAAGAACACCATGAAATATGTCTTCCAAACTCAATAATAAATCTTCCTAGAAACCGATTTACGAGCCTGTAACATAGTATTAATCACTGAGTCAGAGAAACCTCTATGACTAAGCACTAGGCATTCAATTTCCATACCTTCAAATTTAATGATTTGAGATCCTGATGGAAAAACGGACCTTGAGACAGAAGGTCTGGTCTTAAAGGAAGTGGCCAAGGTTGGTAACTGGACATCCGAACAAGATCCACATACCAAAACCTGTGAGGCCATGCTGGAGCTACCAGCAACACAAACGATTGTTCCTTGATGATCTTGGAGATCACTCTTGGAAAAAGAACTAGAGGTGGGAATATATAAGCAGGTTGGTAACACCAAGGAACTGCTAACACATCCACTGCTCCTGCCTGAGGATCCCTGGACCTGGACAGGTAACTGGGAAGTTTCTTGTTTAGATGGGAAGCCATCAGATCTATTTCTGGAAAACCCCACATCTGAACAATCTGAGAAAACACATCTGGATGGAGCGACCACTCCCCCGGATGTAAAGTCTGATGGCTGAGATAATCCGCTTCCCAATTGTCTACACCTGGGATATGAACCACAGAAATTAGACAGGAGCTGGATTCCGCTCAAGCAAGTATCAGAG